>NW_006400167.1:1061580-1069358 GCF_000299155.1 Elephantulus edwardii
CATTCCTCTGGTATTCCCTGCTTTCAGCTAAGGTCCATCTAACATCAGCTACAATATCCCTAATACCATGACCTCTTCTAAACCCAGCCTGGACTTCTGGTAGTTCTCTGCTAATGTGCTGTTCCAGTCGTTTTTGGATAATCTTCAGTAGAATCTTGCTTGCATGTGAAATCAATGATACTGTTCTATAGTTTTCACACTTTGTTAGGTCACCCTTCTGTGGAATGTGAACAAATATAGATCTCTTCCAATCAGTTGGCCAAATGGTTGTTCTCCAGATTTCCTGGCACAACTTGGCGAGCACAAGCAGGGCAGCATCTGTTAGCTGAAAAACAACAATTGGCATGCCATCTATTCCTGGGGCCTTATTTTTTGGCTATTTCCTTCAAAGCAGCTTGAACTTCTTCCTTCATCATCATAGTAAATTTTATAAGCTACTCCTCCTTTTTCTCTCCCTGCTTTCAGAATTCTTTCCTTATCTTTGATCCTGGCAAATTTTGACTATGGTATGTGTTGGTGTTTTTCTTTTGGGGTCTTTCTAATTTTAGTTCATTCAGCTTTTTGTATGAATGTACTCTAATTCTTCATTCATTATACCTGAAATTTTTCTTCCAGAAATGTAGGAAGCCATCCTGAGTAGATCTTAGCTTTGCCACAGATAACACTTCTGACATGCAGCCGCCACCCAGTCCATCTCTGGGATTACGCCTACCTCGTTAAATCGTTAGATCAGTACCTGTAAATCAACACCTTGGGGCATGCTCCTCCCTCTCTATTGTAAACTGACAGCCTAGGGCTGGGTTCCCTGACAGCCTGGCCTCCTCAGCTGCCTATTTATAACAGAATTCATCGAATAAACTCTGAGGCTTGATCAGGAAATTTTGTCTTGCCTCCACTTTCGCTTCTCTTGCCCCTCCCATTCACACTCTTTCTCTTCAGAGAACACGTGGAAATTCAGGTCGGTTTCACAGAAACTCTTCCACAACTTTCTCAGTGTCTTTCTTTTCTTGCTATTTCTTGTTCTGGGGTTCCAATTATGCACATGATTTTCCTACTGATTGTGTTTTAGGTTTTCTTCATTTTCCTTCAATTTTTTAATTCTACTTTTTGCTCTAGCATATCAGTGTTGAGAGTTCTCTCTTATGTTTTACTGATTCTGTGCTTGATCTCTTCAGTTCTGCTCATCTGTCCCTCCAACGTGTTAACAGCTTCTGAGGTGACAGTCTTAATGTTCTGGATTGGAGTATCTTGTTTTTCTATGTTTTCTAATACCAAATTTGTTTTATATTCCTTGTCCTGATTTTTTTTGTTGTTTCTTTCGGCTTTTGCTTGTATAATCCTGCAATTCTTTGAGTTTTTCTTTTCCCCCTGAAGATGTTCTATCATTGTTCTTTTGAATTCTGTGTCAGAGAGTTCCATCAGTGATGAAATCTTGTTTTGGTTTTCTGCAGATTGTGACGTACTCTGTTTCTTTTGTGTCCTTACTGTGATAGAGTATTTTTTCTTGCCTGGTGACCTGACAAATCCTTGGTATGTCTAACTTGGCTGGGTGCTCACTGCTCCAGAAGAGGTAGGGGCATCTCACCCTGCCTGAATTTCTCTCAGGTCTCTGGGTTCACAAGAAGACTTGATTTAGTTGGGGAGCTCAATACTCTTGTAGGGAGGAGGAAGCCAACTTACCCTGACTGTGGTCTTTCCTTTCTGATTCTTTGGCAAAGTTTCTTGGATCTGGTGAACAATTGTTTCTGTTCCTTCTATGTTCCCACAGCTAGTTATATTTTCTTTTATTATTATTATTGTGCCCTCTCTCCTGAAGTCTTTTGCCTCCTTGGTCTGCAGAGCAGTCTGGCCAGGCTCCCCAACTCTCTTCACTGATGGTTTGCAGGAACAACCTTGTCTCTGTTCTTCTGTTCCAAGACTGTATTCATGTGGATATTGGTTGTCGGGTTCTTCCATTAAGATACACAGAATGATGTCCATATGAAGAGTGATGTTTTTGCCTGGTTTTTGAGTGATGGTGTTGGAGGTTCTGATCAAGATGATGCAAGTTAATATGACTGTGTGGTGGGTAGCTGGCTTTCAGAATGTAGCCAAGTGTAAGAGTGAGGTTCTGCAAAGTGTATAGTTCTGACCCTCAGGTCCAAAGCAGAGCCTGGGGTAACAGGGGCAGTTCTGTGTCTGCAGGCATGGGCAGGTCTGGACTAGGCTGAACTGGTAGATGGGAACCAAAGACAGGTTCACCTGTTGGAGGTGGCCAAGTGGAGCCGGTGATGGGGGCAGTTCCATGTCTACAGGCTGTGGGCAAAGTTGTATTGAGAATTTTTGTCTTCTTGATATCAAGATGTAATTCATATTGAAAGTTACAGTTCTCGGTCTTTTGAAGGAACCATTTCAAGTCTTCCCTTTCAGCAAGCAAGGTTGTGTCACCTGGATAATGCAGATTGATTATGAGTCTTCTTCTGATCCTGATGCCACTTCATAAAATCTAGTTTCTCAAATTATTTGCTCAGCATATAGATTGAATAAGTATGGAGAAGGTATATAGCCCTGATGCAAACCTCTCTTGATTTTAAATCATGAATTGTTTCAGGCTATTGATTAATGTAAAGATTTTACATGGGTACAGTTAAGTTTTGGGATAGCATTTTTCTTAATGTTAGCCATAATTTGTTATGATCCACACAGTGGGTACCTTTGTGCAGCCAGTAAAACACCTTAGACATTTTACTTGTATTCTTTGCTTTCAGCCAAGATCCCCTAATATTACCGTGTTGTTGTTGTTGTTGTTATGAACCATCAAGTCACGTGCAATGCAGCAACCTTATGTACAACAGCTCTGAAACCTGCCCTGTCTGTCCTGAGCAAGTCTCACTGGCTCTGACACAGCTACCTCTATTGCCCCGGTTACTGTATCAATCCATCTCATCTGAGTTCTTCCTCTACTGTGCTGCCCCTCCACCTTTCCAAACATGATGTCCTCTCCAAAGATGAGTCCATCCTGGCCACATGCCCAAAGTGTGTAAAATGGAACTTCAAAATTCTAGCCTTCAAGGAGAAACTTAGTTTCATCCTGTTTAAGACAGACTTATTTGGTGTTTGGTTTTTTTGTGGTCTCTGATGTGTTTAAGGTTCTTTTCAAGCACCACAATCCAAAGGCATCAATTCATGTCATCCTTAGTCCTTGTCCAGCTCTCTGAAGCATAGTAAGTAATTGTAAAGACCAAGACCTTGATCAGGCACACCTTAATCTCTAGACTAACATAGTTGCTTCTCAGTACTCTGGAGAGGTCCTTGATAGCAGATTTCCCAGTGCAATTTATCTTTTGACATTGTCATGGCATCTTCTAAACCCAGCTTGAACTCAAGTATCTGCCAGTATACTGTTCTGTAAAAAACTCAAGCAAGACCCGTACCTCACACTATACAAAAAAACCACACCCCAAAGTAGGCCAAAGGCCTACGAATAAATTTAAGGATGATAAACTTCATCAGAGGAAAAACTTGGAAGAACTCTAGAAGTCCTACTTCACAACATGAACAGTCTCCCAAACATCCTGAAAAACTTCAACCAGGGTAGAATAAAATAGATGAATGGGACCTTCTAAGAATCAAATGCCTATGCACATACAAAAACATTTACAACAGGGTAAAAAGGAAAGTCATAGACTGGGGAAAAATATTTGGTAATGACATATCTGATAAGGTATTTATATCTAGAAGTTATAGAATACTACAGCACCTCAATAAGATAAAGGTAAACAACACAATCACAAAATAGACACGTCACCAAACAGACTCTTCACCAAAGAAGACATTCAGATGGTGAAAAAACCAAGTGAAGAAATGTTCAAAATCCCTAGCTCTAAGAGAGATGCAAATCAAAACAAGTATGCAATATCATTTCACCCCAGTAACAGCAGCTAAGTTCAACAGAGTAGCAAACAACAAATGCTGGCAAGATTATGGAGAAATGGGAATTCTTATCCACTGTTGGCACTTTCTCAAAAAATTGGAAATAGAAATCCCATTTAACCAGCAATTACACTCCTAGAACTATACCCCAAAGAAACCATAACTGCCACCCAAAGAGATATATGCACAACCATGTTTATTGCTGTGTTGTTCACAGTATCAAAGAGATGGAAGTAACCCAAATGCCCATCAACAAATGAATGGAGAAGCTGTGGTATACAATGGAATACTACACAACACTGAAAAACAAGGAACCCATAAAATACTATACAAAATGGGTGACCCTGGAGGGGTCAAATGCTGAGTGAAATATCTCAGTCACAAAAGGAAAAATACTGCATAATGTCACTGTTAGGAAACAGGACTGACAAGGGGACTGGGGAAGAAACTAAGAGAGGACAAATAATGAACAGTGCATCTAAATAGATGAGGGAAAGAAAATTCTAAAAGAAATATATGATTAGGTATTATTTGCATGACAACAGTCCAGAATAAGAGCTGCATAGCAAAGAGGACTGGGGGAGGGGAGAGGAAATTGTGTGACAATGGAAAATCTTTTTAAAGAGAAAAGTGAACAGGGGAGGGGAGTGATAAGAAGGAAAATGTGCAACAATGAATGAATGGGAATCCAAGTTTTCTGTAAACTTTCATTACAAATTGCTAGTCAATAGGCCTTTTATTGTAAGAACTATCTCCCTTCTGTAACTTGATTGGTGCCACTATTAGAGCCTCTACTTGGAATATTATTGCTTTTCAATTATTGACTCATGTACTTTTAACTTGTTAGTTAAATTTGTGTCTTCTAGGCTGCAACACTTCCATGTTACATCTTCAAGGATATGAACATGCACGGCTAAGCACAATTGATAACAGTGCATCTAAATTCCAAAATCAATCTCCATAATAGTCTATGTGTTTCCTATTGCCAAAGGGGCCCTTCAGCGTAGTGAGAGAAGATCCTCACCCTGAAACATACAGCATCCCTTTCCAGCAAGAAGCAGCTAAGAGAATACGCCGTCCCCTTTTCCTTATGAATCAGGATGAAGTCTCTCTCAAGGAGGAGTGATAGGGAATGGCAAAGGACACACTGACAAAGGAGATCAATCAGAACTGGCTTTGACAAGCACTGTGGCATTTGGACAATTAAAACAGACTTTCAAGGGAGAAAAAAAGAATCAACTGGGGAGGAGGGTAGAGAAAATAGTGTAACAATGAATGAATGAAAACCCCAAATCTCTGTAAATGTTCATTAAAATTAATAAAATTTAATTTAAAAATATCAATAAAAAATAATATTTTAAAAAGACTCTGCTCCAGCACCACAATTCGAAGATATTGATTATTCTGACATTCTTAGTCATTGTCCAGCTATCAGATGCATAGCACATAGTTGTGAAAACCATAGATTAGTCGTACTTTAGTCTCTAGACTGATATTGTTGCTTTTCAGCACTTTGGATACGTCCTGACAGCAGATTTTCCCAATGCAGTTCGTCTTTTGATTTCCCGACTGCTGGTGTGAAGAGTTGATTATGGAGCTGGGTTAGTTGTAATTGTTAACAACCTCAACTTCTTCTCAATCGATGATAGTGCTGTCAATTAGCCCAGTGGTGAGAATCTGTGTCTTCTTGATGTTGAGCTTCAATCCACATTGAAGACTACAGTCCCTGACCTTCTGCAGCACGAGCTTTAGGTCTTCTTCAGTTTCAGAAAGCAAGGTTGTGTCATCTACATAATATAGGTTGTTGATGTGTCTTCCTCCAATGTTAATGCCGCATTCCTCCTTATAACGCCCTGCTTTCTGAATGATCTGAATGCGCATAAGCACAACCAAATGTTCTGGGATTACCGTTTTTCTGAGACAACCATGGTTTGCTGTGATCCACATAGTCAAAAGCCTTTGCATAGTCAATCAAACACAGATAGACATTCCTCTGATACTCTCTGCTTTCTGCCAAGATCCATCTAAAACTACCTATAATATCCCTACTACCATGGCCTCTTCTAAACCCTGCCTGCATATCTGGCAATTCTCTGTTAACATGTTGCTCCAGTCATTTTTGGATAATTTTCAGCAGAATCTTGCTTACATGTGATATTAATGATATTGTTCAATAATTCCCACACTCTGTTGGAATGGGACTCAATATTGTGTAAATGACAATCCTACCAAAAGTAATCTACATGTTCAACACTATCCCAATACAGATGCCAAATTCATTTTTCAAGGAAATTGAAAGAGAAGTTGTCAAGTTTATTTGAAGAGAAAAGAGACCCAGAACAAGGATAGCACTTCTGAAAAACAAAAATAAAGCGGGAGGCACAGCAATCCCTGACCTCAAACCCTGCTTATCACCTTACTTACTACTTACTTACCAAAACAGTACAATGACTGGCACAAAATACTTGTACAAAGACAGGAACATAGACCATTGGAGCAGAATCGAGAACCCTGAAATATACTCAGCTTTCTATGGTCATTATTGCCAATGTCAGGAGGATCTTGGCAGAAAGCAGAGAGTACCAGAAGAATGTCTGTGTTTCATTGACTGTGCAAAGGCATTAGACAGTAAGGATCACAACAAATTGTGATGAACATTAAGAAAATGATAATCCCAGAACACTTGATTATGCTTATGTGCAACCCATACTTGGACAAGGAAGCAGTCCTCAGAACAGAGCAGGGAAACACTGCATGGTTCAAAATCAGGAAAGGAGTACATCATGGATGTATCCTGTCTCCATAGCTTTTCAATCTATATACAGAACAGATCATCCAGGATGCTGGGCTGTTCGAGGAGGAATGTGGAATCAGGATTGGAGAAAGATTCATCAACAACCTGCATTATTCAGATGACACAATCCTGCTTCCTGAAACTGAAGAGGACTTGAAGCCCTTGCTGCAGAGGGTCAAGGACTGCAGTCTTCAATATGGATTCAAGCTCAACATCAAGAAAACAAAGATTCTCACCACAGGGCCAATTGGCAATATCATTATGTATGGTGAAGAGATTGAGATTGTTAACAGTTTTAGTTTGCTTGGTTCCAAAACCAACACTCTTGGTACTGGCAGCCAGGAAATCAAGAGATGAATTGCATTGGAAAAGTCAGCTGTCAGGGACCTCTCCAGAGTACTGAAGAGCAACGACTTCGGGCTGGATACTAAGATGCACCTGATCCAGCTAATAGTCTTCTCAATTGCATGTTATGAGTCAGAGAGCTGGACAGTGACTGGGGTGATAGAAAGAGAATTGATGCCTTTGAGGTGTGGTTCTGGAGAATAGTGTTGAATATACCATGGACTACTAGGAAAATAAACAGGCTCATCCTGGAGAGGGTGAAACTGGGATGCTCCTTGGAGGCAAGGATTCTGAAGCTTCATCTAACATACTGTGGGCATGTTGCAAGTAGGACCAGTCCTTGGAGAGGGACATCATGTTTGCAAGGGTGTAGGGACAGCACAAGAGAGGAAGACCCTCAATGAGATTAATTGAGTCAGTGATTGGGGTAAAGGGAGTAGGTGTGTCAGAGAGAGTGAGGTTGGCACAGGATAGAGCAGGGTTTGGGGGCTCTTGTACATAGGGTCATTATGAGTTGCAAGCGACTCGATGGCACATAATAACAAACAACAATCCATGAACAGAACACATTTTACCATTTCTTTTTTTTTTTTCTCTTTTTTTTTAATTGGGAAAAACATATTGGGAGTACAAGGAGGTGAGGGTTGGGGGCAGAAGGGTGAGGATGGGCCAGGATGCAGTTGCAGAGCTGCACAGCTTGGTTGGTGGGGGGAGCAGGTGAAGGAAA
>NW_006400167.1:1070704-1085143 GCF_000299155.1 Elephantulus edwardii
TTTTTGTGCGGTGGCCCGCAGGCGCCTGCTTCCCCCACAGCCGCCATCCTGGCTCCAAGAATTCTCTCCTGACCAAGTCCATCTTGCGGCAATGTGGTGGCTCCACTGTACCAGTCTTGAGGAGGGCCGGTGCCCAGCATCCATCCTGGGTGAGGGAATCCATTTGTTCTAGCTGTGGAAGCCTCATGGAGCTGCAGCGGCTGTGCAGCGTGGCAAGGGCTCTGCGGGGGCAGTTGGGAGCCAGGAGACTCACCCATTTCTCCTTGGGAATCCTTGAGTTCCTGTTGTTGAGCCTCGATCTTCACTGAGGGCCAGTCATCAACTGTTTAAGTGTTCAATTATCAATAAGCCAAAGTCTGTGGAAGGCCATAATGGCCCTGCTTTAAGTGGTTCACTGCTCCTGCAGCTCACCACACTGTCTCTGCCTCCGCCACCATCTTGGATCCCCCCATTTCTTTAGGTCTTTTATTGTGTCTTACAGAAATGTTCTGTAGTTTTCTTTGTATAGATATTTTGTATGTTCATTTATGCTCACTCTTAAGTGGTTCTCTATTGTAAATGGTATTGCTTTCTTTGTTTCCTTCTCTTAGTTCTTTTTGTTACTGTAGAAGAATCGCATTGGTGCACATCAAAACAATTTCCAGCAGCATGAAAAGAAAACCTAGTGACAGGGATAAAACATTTGTTAATACCATTTCTAACCCGGCCTCCACAAGAAAAAGACTGGTAACACAATTACAAAATAGGTAAAAGACATGGAAAGAATTTTCACAGAGGAAGATATTAAGATGGACAACAGACACATGAAGAAATACTCAAAATAACTGGCAATAAGAGTTATGCAAATAAAAAACACAATGAGATAGCATCTCACTACAGAAAAAGTAGCAAAGTTTAACAGGACAGCCAGTAATAAATGTTGGATAGGATGTAACGAGATAAGGAACTCTTATACATTGTTGATGAAATTTTACAATGGTACAACCATTCTGGAAGTAAGTTTGGTGCTTCCTCAAAAAGCTGAACATAGAAATTCCATATGACCCAGCTATTCCACTACTTGAAATATTCATTGAGTAAACGAGAACTAAGACACAAACAAAGACTTGTACATTCTTCTTCAAAGAAGCATTATGAATCATCGCAAGAACATGGAAAAAGACAAATTGTCCAACCACAATAGAACGGATTGAGAAATTATGGTACATTCACACAATGGAATACTACACAGCACACAATAGCAATGATTTTGTAAATTACTACCTAACTTGGAAGGGACTGGAGAAAATTATGCTGAGAGAACTAACCCAGTTCTATAAGGATAAATATTGTAGAAGACCATTATTGTAGATTGACTATTAGAATCCAGGAAGGGAGGAGTAAAGAGGCTAGGATAGGCAGAAGGGGCATTAACCATAAGGACACACAATTTGATGAGTGGGGTGGGGTGGTGAAGGAAATGGGGAAGTTTCAGTGTGAGAAACAATGTATATGATCTTTGTATATAAACCAGTATTTTTTTAAAAAGTATTTTCCCTGCAAACAGGAACTAGATAAGGATGCCCACTGTCACCACTTCTACTCAATATTGTATTGGAAGTAACTGCTAGGACAATAAGATAATAAAATGAATCCAGATTGTCAAAGAGACATATAAACTGTTGCTGCATGCATATGATTACATGATATATGATAGTGTACACAGAAAACCCCAATGACTCAACAAAAAAGCCTGCTACATTTAGTGGATCAGTTTAGTAGGGTTGCAGGAAACAAGATCAATATCGAAAATTCAGTGGGATTCCTCCACAGTAACTAAGAAAGCAATACCATTTACAAACCCAAGCACAAATTGAGATACTTGAGAGTAAACCTAACTTAGAGACACAGAACACTTGTGCAAAGAAAACTACAGAACATTTCTCCCAGACAAAAGACCTAAAATGGGAAAATGTTACCGGGGACCCTGTGACGTTAATTACACTGATGCTGGTGCTAGCGTTGTGTACAACTACATTCTTAGCTGCCAGTACACATGATGATAAAAGTTTGGATGAAGCTGTTGACATGAGATTCGACTGTTAAATCGGTGGGTCTTTCGACAGACCTCTGGTGGGGAAATAGCTACAATTTTACGGCAGCTATGGTTTTGTTGGTTTAACTTGCCAGAGCTCCTGCATATAGATCACTTGTATCAGGTGTTTTCATTGTTAAGTTATATGTGTTAGTGTCAGGGAAATAGTTTGCAGATAATGGAGGAGTAATCCTACAACTATATGTCCTTAGTTCTTACAGAACCTCATAGTTTGAGAACAAATGCTGATGCAACTGATTTATACAAAATGAACTTTGGCAAGAAAATAACATTAACCTCTTTGTTTATGGTCACGCTTTGTGCATAATCAAAGTTTATAATTAAATGTAAGGAAGTGGTATCTCAACAGTCTATAAAGATTGTGCTGATTTTTTTGTAGAAAAGTTGCCATCAGTTTGTTCAGGAGACTCCGTGTTGCCTTCCAAGGCCATTGATATTCCTCCTGTTGGAAAACTTGTGTGTCCAGCACCACCTTCGTACTGACATGGTACCATTTCTGATCATGAAAATTGGCTATGTGGTGTGTGTAGCAGCTGAAATCAGCAGTATTATGAAAGAAAATTTGCCCCTCAGAATGTTTAAGAATCTGCCCTTTGAAAAAAAGTGTGAACAAATAGGAATTCTGTCAGACAGCAGTTAACTGCTTAAGCTACAAAACTCTTGAGTGTTGAACACTTTAAGTCTGATTCCTTTCTAGAAATAAATTCTAAATCCTTCACTTTGAACAATGAATTTAAAATTCAGTCGGATAAATGAAGTAGAGACTAGCAGTTTTATTTCACAGGTAATTGGACTACATAGTATGTGACAGAATTTAAAACAATTATTAAAAAATGTTTTACTTAGAAATTAGGATTTAAAATAATTTTTGGAATAATTCCCCCAAGACGTTTCCAGATTTATGCATTCTATGTAATACTATTGACCACTTGTTTGATTGTTTCCTCTAATAGTTTGTCACAGATTTTTAGTTTGCTACTTTTTTTTTAGGGTGCTATTCATTATGAAGGCTTCTTTAAAGAAGCTTAACACAAAGCCTTTTCATTAAGTCTGTGCATTTAGATAGGTTTGAAGCTAAGGGGATTTTCTTTAGAATGTTCTTTTGCATGTAAAGCACAAATATGTTTCAGTTTAAATGCACTTCTTCCCTTCAATTTTTTATGAGAAGACAAATGAATCACAACATTCTGTTGAAGGGTCATTTAGTCAGTTGCTTCAAAGAGTAACGCCCGAATAAAGCAAAGACTGACTAAGACGTAAAGAAATGACCGAATGAATTTAAGAGTTGATGCTTTGACAGTGCTTACTAAAAATACTGCTGGAAAATGTCCAGTTTCTACTGTGTTCACCACCTCTCATGAGATCCTGGCACACTATTGAAGTTAACGTTTTGATTGGGCACACAGCATGTTCAATGATGATTACTCACCTCGTACAAGAAATAGAGAAGAAACTTTTGGACAGAGCAGATGACACCTCCTTCTGTTTTTTTTTTATTATTAAATTTTATTAGTTTCAATGAACCTCCTTCTGTTTTGTAGTGCATTCTGGTGTCATTTTCTGTGAATGTGGTCAGGTAGAGTTGTTTTTGTTGTTAGGTTTTCTGTTTGTTTTTTCTCCCCCTCTCCTTTTTCTCCCCCTTTGTCTCTTTTGGTGGGGTGGGGAGTGGGCTAAAGTCATAGGAAGAAAACTGTGATGTATGTGTCCAGTATGCACTATTTTGTTTTTGTTTTGCAAGAAGAGTTGAACTATTTTTAATAGCAAGAGTAAATGGTGGAAAATGCAAAAAAAAAAAAAGAGAAAATGTACACTCTTCATGGCTAGAAAGACTCAATATTGAGAAAATGACAATCCTACCAAAAGCAATTTGCATGTTCAATGCAATCGCAATACAGATACCATACTAATTTTTCAAGGAGATTGAAAGGGAAATTGTGACATTTATTTTGAGAGGAAAGAGACTCCGAATAACAAAGCACTTCTGAAAAACAAGAATGAAGGCATAACACTCCCTAACCTTAAAATTTTCTACACACCGGTAGTAACCAAAACCACATGGTATCAGTACAAGGACAGGCACATAGCCCAATGGGACAGAATTTATAATCCAGAAATAGATCCATCTATCTATGATCAACTGATATCTGACAAGGAAATAAAACCTATCAAGTGGGAAAATGACAACCTCTTCAACAAATGGTGAGGGTAAAATTGGACTGCTATCTGCAGAAAGCTGAAATAGGATTCACATTTCACCTCATGCCAAAAAAAAAAAAAGAACGAAAGGTGGATAAGCAAAGCTTAAAACTATAAAGTTCATCAGAGAAAAATTGGAATCAAGCTCAGATGGCCAAGTCTATGGTATAAAGAGACTTCCAAATATGCTTCCAGAAATGCTCTTCTGGAGAGGGAAAAAAAATAGATAAATGACACTTTTTAATGATTAAGTTCCTGAGTGCATCAAAACGTTTTCCCAGCTGAGTAAAAAGAGAACCTACTGGTTGGGAAAAATATTTGACAATACCATTTCAGACAAGGGCCTCATATTAAAAGTTTACAGAATCCTACAGGGCCTCCACAAGAAAAATACTGATAACACATTACAAAATTGGCGAAAGACATGAAAAGAATTTTCACCAAGGATAACATTCATATGGCCAACAGACATGAAGAAATATTTAAAATCACTGGCAATAAGGGAATTGCAAATAAAAAAACACAATGAGATACCATCCCACTATAGTACCAGTGGCAAAGTTTAATAGGAAAACAAATAATAAATGTTGGAGAGGATGTGGCGAGATAGGAACCCTCACACACTGTTGTTGGTGGGATTGTAAAATAGTACAACCACTCTGGAAGGCAGTTTGGTGTTTCCTCAGAACGGTGAACATAGAACTTTCATATGACCAGCTATTTTACTGCTTGGAAAATAATCTGAGATGATAAGAACTGAAACACAAATGGAGACTTGTACAGCAATGTTCACAGCAGCATTATTAACCATCGCAAGAACATAAAAACAGACAAATTGACCAACCACAATACAATGGACTGAGAAATTATGGTACACTTTCACGATGGAATAATATGCAGCATGCAGGAGCAATAATTTTGTAAATCATTACCTAACAGAGGAGGGACTGCACGGTATTATGCAAAGTGAACTTACTCAGTCCCATAAGGACAAATATTGTATAAGACCTTTATTGTAGAAATAAAGAACAAGTAAAACATATACAAAGATCTAAGGGTAAGAGGAACAGAGGAACGGGGATGGACATGGTGGGGAGTGGGGCGAATCATGAGATTCCACGGTTTGATGGGTGGAGGGTAGGTGGGTTGGGGAGATGGGGTGTATCTGGTGTGAAGGGCAATGTATATAAACTTTGTAGATAAAAAGTGTAAATTTAAAAAAATAGATTGCGTTATGGACAGTAATTTACAAATAAAACCACTATTTAACAAAACAAAATCAAAACAAATTTAATACACAGTGGTAGTAACCAAAACAGCATGGTACTAGTACAACAACAAGCACATAGATCAATGGAACAGAATTGAGAAACCAGAAATGGGTTAATGGTCAACTGATACTTGACAAGGAAATAAAACCTATCAAATGTAGAAATGACAACCTCTTCAACAAATGGTGCTGGCAAAATGAGACTGCTACTTGCAGATATCTGAAACAGGATCCACATTTCACACCATATGCAAAAATCAACTCAAGATAGATCAGAGACCTGAGAGTAAAGCCTAAATTAATAAAATTCATAAGTTACAAAGTGTAACCAGGCTTAGAGGTCTTAGCTTACCAAATAGAGCCAGAAATGCACAATCTCAAGAGAATAAAACACATGAATAGGACCTTCTACAGATTAAATCTCTGTATTCATAAAAAACATACTGCATATTAAAAAAAAATCACACACACACACACACATACACACACACATCTTTTTCCAAGAGGGTGAAAAGAAAGCCAACTGACTAGGAATAAACATTTTTCAATACAATTTTGAACAAAGGTCTCATTACAAATGTCTACAGAATACTTCTGGGAATCCAGAAGAAAAAGACTGATAATTCAAATATGAAATGGACTAAAGACATGTAAAGGCTTTTCACATTCAGATGGCCAACAGACACATGAAGAAATGCTCAAAATCACTGGCAATAACAAAAATGCAAGTCAAAACCACAATGATTTAGCTTCTTTCCCCAGTAGCAGTGGCAATGCTTAGTAGGGTACCAAGCAAGAAGTTTTGGAGAGGATGTGGAGAAGTGGGAACTTTTTCTCATACTGTTGATGGGATTGTAAAATGGTGTACCTATTCCAAAAGACAGTTTGGCATTTTCTCAAAAAAAGTGAAACATAGGTGTCCGGGCAGCTACAGTTCTCCGGTGCCCACCATCCCGGCGGCCCCTTTCGCCTCCCGAACGCGGACAACTACATCCCCCAGATCGGGCCGCGGGAGGAAGGGGGCGGGGGACGCCGATTGGCGCTCACTTTCGCAATGGTTGGGTCTTTCTCCTTCCATCAGCCTATGAGGAGTTCGTAGTCCCAGAAGTGTGGCCGGAGTCGGCGGCTTCGCAGCGGCCTGGGCGGAGCTGAGGAGACAGCGGAGGCCGACAGGAAGGAGAAGGGGGCTGGTCGCGCAAGGAGGAGGAAGCTCTGAAAACAGCAACAAGCAGGGCTTGCTGTGACACAGAGGAACAAAATGGCGGCGCTGAGTGGGCGCCGCTGGGTCCGGGCCCAGCTGGGGCTCTTGCCGCTGCTGCTGCTGACAACGGCCCTGGCCGGAGGCTCAGGGACCGCTTCGGCGGAAGCGTTTGACTCAGTGCTGGGGGACACGGCGTCTTGCCACCGGGCCTGTCAGCTGACCTACCCCTTGAACACCTACCCCAAAGAAGAGGAGCTATATGCATGCCAAAGAGGTTGCAGGCTGTTTTCAATTTGTCAGTTTGTGGATGATGGAATTGATTTAAATCGAACCAAATTGGAATGTGAATCTGCATGTACAGAGGCATATTCCCAAGCTGATGAGCAGTATGCTTGCCACCTTGGTTGCCAGAATCAGCTGCCGTTTGCTGAATTGAGACAAGAAAAACTCATGTCCTTGATGCCAAGAATGCATCTGCTCTTCCCTCTTACTCTGGTGAGGTCATTCTGGAGTGACATGATGGACTCTGCACAGAGCTTCATAACTTCTTCATGGACTTTTTATCTTCAAGCTGATGATGGGAAAATCGTAATATTCCAGTCAAAGCCAGAAATTCAGTATGCACCAGTTGGAGCAGGAGTCTACAAATATGAAAGAATCCTCTCTAAGCAAAATGTCCTATCTGCAGATGAGAAGTTCACAAGCTCACAGAAACTTTGCTGAAGATGGAGAAAGTGATGGCTTTTTAAGATGCCTCTCTCTGAATTCTGGATGGATTTTAACTACTACTCTTGTCCTCTCGGTGATGGTATTGCTTTGGATTTGTTGTGCGACTGTTGCTACAGCTGTGGAGCAATAAATATGTTCCCTCTGAGAAGTTGAGTATCTATGGTGACTTGGAATTTATGAATGAACAAAAGCTAAACAGATATCCAGCTTCTCTTGTGGTTGTTCGATCTATGACTGAAGAAAGATCATGAAGAAGCAGGGCCTCTACCTACGAAAGTGAATCTTGTTCATTCAGAGATTTAACCTTTTTTTCTTTTTTCTTTTTTTAAAGAAAAGTATAATTGACATCTAAATTTCTATTCCTGATAGAGTTTTTAAAATTGTTTCATTGGACATAGGCTTAAAAAAAATCACTTTATGATGCAAATAAAGTTACCCAAATCTGTAAAGATTGCATTTGCTATAACTTAACTTGTTTTTTTAAATAATTTAAGAGATGGGTATTTGGAATTGTATTTTTATTTTACTAATATGTATAACTGTAATTGAGGGTTTTTTCTTTCCTAACAAAATTCTGTTATCTGATCATTCTTATTCCCCACCTCCTTCCATGATGTTGTCAATCATCTTAGTTAATAAACTCAGTGTTTGTAGGGCTATACTTCTGCCCAAACATGGCCCATAGATCTAGAATTTGAATTTAGCAAGACATGCCCTTTATACTAATTTTCAGTTGTACTGAACTGAGGTCATTAAAATTTTATTTTAATAACAAAAAAAAAAGGTGAAACATAGAAACTCCATATGACCTAGCTATTCTACTACTAGGAATATAGCCCAAGGAAATTAGAACTGAAACGCAAACCAATTTGTACACCAATATTCCTGGCTGTGTTATTCACCATCACAAGAACATTAATACAGCACAAATGTTCAACTACAACCGAATGGTTTGAGAAATTGTGGTACGTTCACACAATGGAATACTATATAGCACTCATGAGGAATGATTTTTTAAAATGCTATGTAATTTGGGAGAGACTAGAGAATATTATGCTGAGTGAACTAATCCATAAGTAAACTAACCCATAATTCTCATAAGGACAAATAATACATAAGACCAGTATTATGAAAATAAAAGGATAACTAGCAAAACATGTACAGGAACTCAAAGAGGGTTAGGAAGGAGTGGAGGGGTGAGGAGAGGTAGGTGTGAAACCACAGGGCTGCACAGTTTGGTGGGTGGAGGGGCAGTGTGTGGGGGGAAACAAATGCGAAGGATCTGGGCAAAAAGGGTCATGATGGGCAAGGTCCAACAGTGATTGCTTATATAAAACATAATGAATGAGAATGATTGTATGAAACACAATGTGAATAAAGAATAGTATGAAAAGTTATTTGAACAACTATGGAAGAAGGTGCAAATGATGGAAGAAACAATGGGAACGACTAAGAAAGCAAACGCTCCACAGACATGAAGCCAGAAGAAATATACTGATGACCAAACTGCCTTCCAGAGTGGTTGTACCATTTTACAATCCCACAACAATGTAAAAGAGTTCCTACCTCACAACATCTTATCCAACATTTATTACTTGCTATCCGTTTAAACTTTGCCACTGCTACTGTAATGAGATGGTACCTCATTGTGCTTTTTTATTTGTGTCTATTACAACAAACAGACGCTGCCCTGGATGTGCTCACCAAGTTGTGGCAAGAAATCTGGAGGACAACCATCTGACCTATTGACTGGAAGAGATCTATATTTGTTCCCATTCCAAAGAAAGATGACCCGATAGGGTGGAAATTATTAAACAATATCATTGATATCACATGTAAGCAAGATTTGGCTGATGATTATCCAAAGTCAACTGGAAAAGCACATCAACAGAGAACTGCCTGAAGTGCAAGCTGGATTTAGAAGAGGTCATGGTACAAGGGGTATTATTACTAATGTCAGATGGATCTTGGCTGAAAGCAGAGAATACCAGAGGAATGTCTATCTGTGTTTCATTGACTATGCAAAGGCATTTGACTGTGTGGATCACAAAAAACTGTGGCTGACTCTGAGAAGAATGGGAATTCCAGAAAACTTGATTGTGTTTATGCAAAATTTATACTTGGACCAGGAGGCAGTCATCAGAATAGAGCAAGGAAACACTGCATGGTTCAAAATTGGGAAGGGTCAAGGATGTGTCCTATCTCCAAATCTTTCCAATCTATATGCAGAACAGATTATCCAGGAGGCTGGGCTCTTTGAGGAGAAGTGTGGCATCAGGATAGGAGGTAGACTCATGAACAATCTGTATTATGCAGATGACACAATCCTGCTTGCTGAAATGGAGGAGGACCTTGATGAGAAGTGCTTGATGCAGAGGGTTAAGGACTCCAGCCTTCAATATGGATTGAAGCTCAACATAAAGAAAACAAAAATTCTCACCACTGGGCTGATTGGCAACATCATGATGGTTGATGAAGAGAATGAGATTGTTGACAGCTTCAGTTTGCTTGGCTTTACAATCAACACTCTTGGTACCAGCAGTAAGGAAATTAAAAGACAAATTGCATTGGGAAAGTCTGCTGTCAGAGACGTCTCCAAGGTACTGAGGAGCAACGATGTCAGTCTAGATACTAAGGTGCGCCTGATACAGGCCATGGTCTTTTCAATTAAGTAATTGCATCAGAGAGCTGTACAATGATTAGGAATGATTGAAAGAGAGCTGATGCCTTTGAGCTTTGGTGCTGGAGAAGAGTATTGGATATATCATGGACTGCTAGGAGAACAAAGAAGTTCACCCTGGAAAGCGTGAAGCCAGGCTGCTCCTTGGAGGCAAGGATTCTGAAGCTCCATCTGACATACTTTGGACTTGTTGCAAGGCAGAATCAGTCCTTGGAGAAGGACGTCATGCTTGGGAGGGTGAAGGGACGGCGCAGGAGAGGAAGACCCTCAATGAGAAGGATTGATACCATCAATGGGGTAATGGGGATAGGTGTGTTGGAGACAATAAGATTGGCAAGGGATAGAGCAGGGTTTAGGGCTGTTGTACATAGGGTCGCTATGAGTCACAAACGACTTGACGGCACATAAAGAGCAACAGCAACTTATTGCCAATGATTTTGTGAATTTCTTCACGTGTCTATTGGCCATGTGAATATTTTTTCCATGTCTTTTGTCTATTTTGGAATTGGGTTATCAATCCTTTTCTTGTGGACACCCAGAAGTATTCTGGAAACTTTCATTATGAATTGTCCTATTGTCTGGGATGGTATTGCCAAATGTTTGTTAGCAATGCAAGAACATGGAAGCAGCCCAGGTGTTAAACCACAATTGAATGGATTGAGAAAGTATGGAATATTCACATAATAGAATACTAAGCAGCATGCAGGAGATATAATTTGTAAATTACTACCTAACTTGAGAGGGGCTGAAGAGTATTACACTGAGTGAACTAACTCAGTCCCATAAGGACAGATACGGAATAAAACCATTATTTTAGAAAGAGTATGAGGATCCAATGGTGAGGGTGGAGACCAAGGGGTGAGGATGGAAGGGAGGGAGGTAATCATTCAGTTGCACAATTCTGTGGTGTGGAGAGTGAAGGAAATTGGAAAGATATTGTGTGAAAATCAACGTATTCGCACTTTGTAAATAAATCAGTATAAAAGAAAAGAAAAATTATATGAGGAAACGTAACTGCAATTTCCATAAAAGAAAGGACTTTATTGTCAACTATTCTATTTCAAGAGCTACTCTTACTGGAGTGAGATGATATCTCATAGTTGTTTTGATGTGCATCTCTCTTAGAGCTAGGAACTTTGAACATTTCTTCATGTGCTTGTAGGCCATCTGAATGTTTTCTTTGGTGAAGTGTCTGTTCATATCCTGTACCCATTTTTCAAATGGATTATTTACTTTTATCTTGTTGTGGTGCTCAAGCATTTTATAAATTCTCTATATAAGTCCCTTATCTGATATGTCATTACCAAATACTTTTCCCCAATCTGTGGCTTCCCTTTTTACTCTGTTGGAGAAGTTTTTGGATGTGCATAGAGATTTGATTCTTAGAATGTCCCATGAAGAAGAAGAAAAAAAAGAGCTACTCATGGAGCTGAATATCTATTTTCTGAATTATTAAAATCCCCAAGTATTTAAACAGTAAAAAATAAGATCATACTAAGATGTAAAATAACAAAAAAAGGTACAAGAACTTTAAAAAAATCAACACAAAATAAAGAGGGTACTGGCAACACAGTACTAGAAATAACAGAAAGGCCTGAAAAGGAAACCCAGAATATTAAGACTGAAATGGTCGAACTGTTTAACATGCCAAAATGACAAAAAGGTAGAACAGAAGACATAGAGCAGAGTCAGTGAGCCGGAAGACAAGAACTTCCATGGAAACACATTGTTAAGTGCCATGAAGTTGTAGACTCATAGCAACCCTATGAATGAAAGTTTAGAACATGCATAACTTTCATCATTTCTCTAATTTCATAGTTTCCAGAGGCAAGCTATTTCAGAAGTGGATGCCACTCCTGCTTCCAAGCTTGTTTTCATTTGAGAGTACCATCAAACACTGTCCACCATGGGCAAACATTATCACATTTGACACATCACAGCGACCACCTCTGTACAGCAAAAAGACCAGTGCTATAGCACTTGACTGAAAACAAGTATAAACCAAATGCCTTTTTAAATAGGAAGCTCAGTTCAATCAGCTCACACACAATTTTGAGCAACAGTCCCACCCAAGCCTCAGCCAAAACAGAAAACACACATTTGTAGAATCCAGTGGCTTCACTCATCCTCCCAAATTTTAAAGCAGCCCCAAACTGGCAATCAAAAATACTAGAAGAAAAATCAGAAATGAGACATAAAAAAAAGAAAGAAAACATTAGAATCATGTGGGATAATATTGAAAGGAATAACATACATATGATTGGAATTCCAGAATACAAGCGGGATAGAGAAATCACTGAGAAAATTGTGGAAGAGGTACTAGAAGAAAACTTCCCAGGTATTATGAAGAACAAGAAAATCTATATTCAAGAAGTTCATCAAACATCAAGTAGACTAGACCTAAAAAAGGAAAACATCAAGACATATAATAGTTAAATTTTCCAAAATAAAAGATAAGGAGAGAATACTAAAAGCAACAGGAGGAAAAACAGTCACTTACAAAGGAAAAGCAATTAGATTAAATTTTGATTTTTCAGCAGAAATCAAGTGAGCAAGAAGACAATGGGATGGCATATACAGAAAGTTGGGGTGGGGGGAATTACCAACCAAGGATCCTGTACCCAGCAAAACTCTCCATCAAATATAAAGGAGAAATAACGTCTTTTACCATAAAGAAAGAACTTAAGGAATTTCTGGAAACAAGACCAAATCTACAAAAACTTTTAAAGAAGTTCTTTCTTCACACAGAGACAACAAAGGAAAGTGGATGGATCATAGTAACAAAAAAGAGCAAGAAAAGAAACACAACAAAATAGCAAAGATAACACCTGGCCTATTAAAAATCAAACTTAATGTGAATGGACTAAATATACCAATCAAGAGAAAAAGAATAGCAGAATGGATAATAAAAAAAAGACCATCAATATGTTGTTCACAATAAATTAAGAGAAATACAGACTCAAAATCAAAGACTGGTAAAAAACATACCAAGCAAACGGCATCCACAAAAAAGGAGCAGCGGTAATACCAATCTCTGATAAAACAGACTTCAGAATGAAAATCACCACATATGATAAGGAAAGGCACTATATAATGATGAAAGGAACATAGATCAAGAAGACATAACATTGGTCAACATCTGTGCACAAAATGATTGTTGTTGTTGTTGTTATATGCCATTGAGCTGCTTGCAACTAATAGAGATCCTTTGTACAGTTGTTGTTGTTATGTGCCGTCGAGTTGCCTGCGACTCATAGCGACCCTATGTACAACAGCCCTAAACTCCGCTCTGTCCTGTGCCAATCGCAATTTTCTTTATCCTGTGCCAATCCTATTGTCTCTGACATACCTACCTTCATTACCCCAATCACTGAATCAATCCATCTCATTGAGGCTCTTATTCTCTTGCATTGTCCCTTCATCCTTTCAAGCATGATGTCCCTCTCCAAGGACTGGTCCCTTCTTGCAACATGAACAAAGTACATCAGATGAAGCCTTAACCCTTCCCTCATGGAGCAGTCTGGTTTTACCCTCTCCAGGATGAATCTGTTTTTCTTCTAGCATACTATTTTTCTAGCACCACAGCTCAAAGGCTTCAATTCTCTTTCTATCATCCCTAGTCATTGTCCAGCCTTCTGAAACATATCAAGCAATTACAAAGACTATGGCCTGGATCAGGCACACCTTAGTCTCCAGACTGATGCTGCTCTTCAGTACTCTGAAGAGGTCTCTGAAGGCAAATATTCCCACGGTAATTTGTCTTTTGATTTCCTGGGTACTAGTATCCACTTCCTAAATAACATGTCTCTGGAAAATCTATGAACTTTGACAAATGACGATAGTTGTAGAAAGGCTTCAGTCTTTTTGTTCATAGAGTCACTATGAGACGTGATCAACTTGAAGACAATAAACAAAAACAACAAGTACCAAGGGTGTTGATTGGGAGCCAAGCAAAGTAAAGTTGTTAACAATCTCAATC
The DNA here is from genome assembly GCF_000299155.1 of Elephantulus edwardii. Lineage (NCBI taxonomy): Eukaryota > Metazoa > Chordata > Mammalia > Macroscelidea > Macroscelididae > Elephantulus > Elephantulus edwardii. Next base: position 1,084,855 of record NW_006400167.1, read on the forward strand.
TCTTCACTATCTATCTATTTATTGGCAACTCAGCTCAGTGGTGAGAATCTTTGTTTTCTTTTTTTAAATTATTATTAAATTTTATTCGTTTTAGTGAACATTTACAGAGATTTTGGATTTTCATTCATTCATTGTTGCACTGTTTTCTCCACCCTCCTCCCCAGTTCGTTCTTCTTCCCCCACCCCCATGTCTAATTGTCCAATTGCCACAGTGCTTGTCAAAGCCAGTTCTGATTAATCTCCTTTGTCAGTGTGTCCCTTGCCATTCCCTATCACTCCTCCCTGAGAG
>NW_006400167.1:1085558-1090431 GCF_000299155.1 Elephantulus edwardii
TTGTTATTCATTTCAGTGAAAATTTACAGAGGCTTTGGATTTCCATTCATTCATTGTTGTAGATTTGTCCCCTCCCAAGGCTCCCCTCCACCAGACAGTCCTTGACCTTCTGCAGCAAGTATTTCAGGTCCTCTTCAGTTTCAGCAAGCAGGGTTCTGTCATCTGCATAAGGCAGGTTGTTGATGAGTCTTCCTCTAATCCTGATACCACATTCCTCCTCATGGAGTCAGCCTCCTGGATGATCCACTCTGCATATAGATTGAAAAATATATGGAGATAGGATACATCCCTGGTGTACACCTTCCCAATTTTGAACCATGCAGTGTTTTCTTGCTCTGCTTCAATGACTGGGCCAAGTATAGTTTTTGTATAGGTACAATCAAATGTTCTGGGATTCCCATTCTTCTCAGAGTTAGCCAGTTTGTTGTGATCCACACAGTAAAATGCCTCTGCATAATCAATGAAACTCAAGTAGACATTCCTCTGGTTCTCTCGGCTTTCAGCCAAGATCCATCTAACATTAGCTGCCTAAAGCAAGCCTGCACATCTGACAGTTCTCTGTTGATGTACTCTTCCAGTCGTTTTTGGATCATTTTCAGCAGAATCTTGTTTGCATGTGATATTAATGATATTGTTTGATAATTTCCATAGTCTTTTGGGTCACCTTTCTTTGGAATGGTAACAAATATAGATCTCCTCCAGTCAGATGACCAGGTGGTTGTTTTCCATATTTCTTGATACAACTTGATGAGTGCATCCAGGACAGCATGTTTCTTGAAGTTTGTCAATTGGTATGCCATCAATTTTTGAGGCCTTGTTTTTACCAATTCTTTTGGAGCAGCTTGAAGTTCTTCCTTCATCACCACAGGCTACTTACTGCTCATACATTGTTTCAAGAAATTCTTCTTTGTAAGCCAATTTCTTTTGGTACAGTGACTCTGCACGCTCCTTCCATCTTCTTTTATGCTTTGGGAAGAATATTAAATTATCCAGGAAGGACCAAATGATGGGCCTGCAAAATACATAAAACAACTGTTAACAGAATTGAAGAAAGAAATTGACAATACCACAATAGTGGTAGGAGGCTTCAACACACCACTCTTGCCAAAGTATAGGTCATTAAAAAGAAATTTAACAAAGATGCAGAAGACCTAAACTACACAGTCAGGCAACTCGACATTATGGATGTATTCTGAGCACTGCACCCAACTAAAACTCAATTCACTTTTTTCTCAAGTGCACATGGTATATTTTCCAGAATTGATCACATATTAGAGCACAAAGCAAGTATCAAATAAAAAAAAATAATGCAAGTATCTTCTCAGACCACAATGCCATAAAACTAGAAATTAACTACAAGAGGATAAACCTTTTAAAGTCACCAACATGGAAGCTAAATAACACCCTTCTAGAACACAACTGGGTTATAGAAGAAATTAAGAATGAAATTAAAAAGTTTCTTGAAACAAATGATAATGAACACAAAAACCTCAGGGATGCAGTTAAGGCAGTTCTCAGGGGGCAATTCATAGCAATATGCAAACACATAAAAAACAAAGAAGGAAGCAAATTAATGAACTAACTCAATACCTTCATCACACAGAAAAAGAACAACAATCTAACTCAACAATCTGTGGAATAAAGGAAATTATAAGAACAAGAGCTGACTGTTTGCATGGCTGCACACTTCCATCATGGAGGAGTACACACGTGAGCCTTGGGGGGTTGGACCTTGGTTGAGAAATAGTGTCAGCGCTGTGAGGATTTGAGCCCCCCAGGTTGGAGGCAACTTTGCAGTGTGAGGTGTTCTGTCCTCTACAATTGATTGTGGCTTGGTATGGCTTTGGGGCAAGGAGGATCCCTGGAACTCCATCACCAGTGGAGCATTGACTGGTGCTGTACTGGCAGCCCAAAGTGGCCCACTAGCCATGGTAGGCTCAGCGATAATGGGGAGGGGGGCATCCTGTTGGCCCTCATCACAGCTGTTGGCATCCTTCTCACTCGCTATACAGCCCAGCAGTTCTGCAAAGTGTTCCATTCCTGGAGGACTGCAGCCAACTGCCCCCTAAGGAGGGTGCCCCAGCCCCAGGCTATTCCAGCTACCAGCAATACTACTGAGGAAGGGATCACCTAGTGCATCTGTGAGAGACCCTCTTCAGTTCCCTCCCTTATGATATACCTCAAAGGAAAGGCTAAATCCCAGATGGCCCCAGAACCTTCTGCTTGCTCCCTTGTCCACTTAGGAATGGGGCACCTCAGCTGCCCTAATGGATAGGGCCCCCCTTTTCTCTCTCAGGGCACCCCAGCCCCACATTTATGTGTAAAAAGTTCTCACCACAAAGCCCTTGGTGTGGTTCCTTGAAGAGTATTTAAAGCCAATTTTGAAATGCAAAAAAAAAAACCCCAAAAAAAATCCCACACACAAAAATCTTCGAGAGCTGAAATCAATGAGATAGAAAACAGCAAATAAATTGAAACTATTAATAAGACCAGGTGCTGTTGTGTTTTTTTAAGGGTCAATAAAATTGACAAACCATTGGCAAACTAAAGGGGGGGAAGAAAAGAAAAGTAATTATAATTAATTATTAATTAATAAATGATAGAGGTGACATTACAACAGATCCAGGGGAAATGATAATAACAGGATATGATGAAAAGTTATACCCTGATAAATTTGAAAACTCAGAGGAAATGGACAAATTCATTGAAACTCATGCCCTATGCAGATTGACACTATCAAATGTAGAAAACTTGAACAGACCCATCACAAGAGAAAAAATTGAACAGGTCATAAAAAGCACTCCCACAGAAAGTTCTGGACCACAAGGCTTCACAGCAGAACTCTTCCAAACATTCAGAGAAGATATATCACCAATTCTACTTATTTTTTAAAAATAAAAAAGAGGGACAACTCCCAGAGACATTATATGAAGCAAGCATAATCCTAATACAAATGTAGTACCAAGAAGAAAACTACAAACAATATTTCACATGAAGATAAAGACAAAATTTCTTAGCAAAATCTTACCCAATAAGATCCAAAAGGACATAAAAATACTTCACCATATCTAAATAGGATTCATAAGAAGTATGCAAGGATGAGTCAACATGAGAAAAACAACCAACGAAGTTCCCCACAATAACAAAGAAAATTAAAAAAAAAATCATATGATCCTACCAATTGATGCAGAAAAGTAATTTGGCAAAATGAAACACCCTTTCCTGATTAAGATGCTCAGCAAGACAAGAGTGAAATTGGAACAGGGAGCAACGCCAGGAAGTGGCCCACCAGGGTGCATACCTCCAGGGAGGGGCCAGACAGCTGTAATTTGAGTCAGGTCCCCGCATGTGCCCAATCGGCAAGAGACTGTGTGAGTGTGCTTGCCCAGCATGTGTCTACATGCATGCCCCCCCTGTGCCTGTGCCTGTGCCTGCCCGACATCCATGACCACCCTGAGTGCATGCAATCCCTGTGCCCATGCTCTCTTCACTCTGCCTTGCATCTCCTCATGTCCTCTGTTAACTGCTTTTAGAATGGAAAGTCTTGGTCTACAACAGTTATAAGAAGAGGCTGCTTTCACAGCCTCTGAATGGAAACTTCCCTTGGGTCAGAAGTTCAGAGAGAAACACAGGCAGAGTAACTTCCCACCCTCTTCTAGAGCAGTGACTTCAGACCAAGAACCTATCATGGCCTCAGGCATGAAAAACTCTACCACAGCAGTGTCATTTAGGAAGCAGGCAATCTCACATCCTACACAAGTCTACACAGTGTTCTCTGCAGGCACGGGTTGGGTGAGATGTATGTGTGGACCTTGGGAGGGGTTGTGGTAACCCTGGTGTATTTGGTGACTGTTCTCTACAAGACCTGGGGTGTGCTGTGTTATGATAACGTTCTCTGCATCCTATGTGTGTGTGTGTGTAATGACTGTGTTCTCTGCAGACATGGGAGTGTGTGTAGTGAAAGCATTATCTGCACACATGAGTGTGTGTGTGTGTGTGTGTGTGTGTGGTGTGTACAGTGTTCTTGCAGAAATGTGTGTGGCGGGGTGTGTGTTGTGACAGTGTTCTGTACAGATCTTGATGTGTGTGTGGTGACAGTGTTCTCTGCAGACATGGGAGTGTTTGTGGGGAAAGACATTTCTGCAGACGTATGTGTGTATGTATGTGTGTGTTTTGACAATGTTCTCTGTAGATCGAGGTTGTCTATGTGGTGAGATGTTCTCTGCAGACATGGGTGGTGTGGCGAGTGTGTGGTGACAGTGTTCTCTGAAGTCGTTGTATGTGGCGACAGTGTTCTCTGCAGACCAGGGTGTTTGTGTGTGTGTGGTGACAGTGTTCTCTGCAGTTCTCTCTGTGTGTGTGGTGACAGTGTCCTTCGCAGACCTGGGTGTGTGAATGTGTGGTGACAATGTTCTCCGTATATATGGGTGCAGTGGTGTGTGTTGTGACAGTATTCAATGCAGATCTGTGTGAGTGTGTGTGTGTGTGTATGAGAGAGAGAGAGGGAGAGAGAGAGAGAGAAGGGCGGGGAAGAGAGAGATGACATTGTTCTTGGGAGACAAGGGAGTGTGTGGTGAAAGCATTCTCTGTAGACATGAACGTGTGTGTGCGTGCACGTGTGTGTGTGGTGACAGTGTTCTCACAGTGTTCTCTGCATATCTGGGAGTGTGTGTGTGGTGATAGTGTTCTCTGAAGTTGTGGGTTGTGTGTGGTAACAGTGTTTTGCAGGCCATTGGGGGCTGACAGTGTTCTCTGCAGTCCTGAGTATGTGTGTGGTGACAGTGTTCTCAGCAAACCTGGGTGTGTGTGTGTGTGTATCTGTGTGTGTCTTTGTGTGTCTGTGTGTGTGTGTGTGTGTGTGTGTGTGTGGCTG
>NW_006400167.1:1091067-1095047 GCF_000299155.1 Elephantulus edwardii
TCTGTGGATGCCCTTCAGGACTGCCTTCTTGGCCTTTTAATGCCTTTGCTTTGGCTTCAGTCTTGGGAGGGGCAGGTTTCCATCTTCGCTTTCAGTGCCATCTTCGTAGAAAGGGTGGATGTGTTTTGATAACAGTGTTCGCTCAAGATTTGAGTGTGTGTGCGTTGAAAGCACTTTCTCTGCAGACATGAGTGTGTGTGTGTGTGTGTGTGTGTGTGTGTGTGTGTGTGTGTTGACAGTGTTCTCTACAGTTCTGAGAATGTATGTGTGTGGTTGACAGTATTCTCTACAGACATGGTAGTGTTATGCTGAAAGCATTCTTTTCAGACATGCATGTGGTGGTTACAATGTTCTCTGCTGACATGGGTTTTTTGGTGGAGTGTGTGGTGACAGTGTTCTCTGCATACCTGTATGCGTGTGTGGTTACCATGTTGTCTGCAGACATAGTGGTGCTTGTAGCAAAAGCATTCTCTGCAGATCTGGGTGTGTGTGGTGACAGTGTTCTCTGCAGACATGGGTGGGGTAGTGTGTGTGTGTGTCGTGATAATCATCTCTGCAAACTTGGGTGTGTGTGGTGACAGTGTTCTCTACAGACCTGAGAGGCAGGTGAGTCATGGCAGTGTTCTCTGTATGCTGTGTGTGTGTTTGGTGACAGTGTTCTCTGCAGTCATGGTGTATGTGTGGGATGGCAGTATCCTCTGCAGATCTGGGTATATGTGGCCCATCAGAGTTCTTTGCAGAACTGAGGGTGTGTAATGATGACCTTCACACGCATTGTGGTTACGTTTTTCTCTGTTGCCCTGAGTCTGCCTTTTGTCAATGGCAGTCCTCAAAATTTACAAATTAAACTGTGCACACTAACTACAACATCCTTCCTGAGGTCTTGGAGCACTGGCCATTGTCCACCTCTGAGAAGCTGCTTCTGTGTCACTTGGACTTTATCTACGCCAGCAATCAAAGCCATTTGAAGTTTGTGTCTCCTTGGCAGGGTTTCTGGTGAGTGTGGGTCTAACCCAGGTCAAGGCCCTTCTTGTGGGAGCAGCCCATGGCCACAATGACTGTGTCTGAAGAGGAGCACTTCCCTCAGCTGCAGTGTTGATAGGAGAGCTGGTTTAACTACAGATGGGTTTGCAGATTCTGTGCTTTTCAAAATGTCTCTGTCCTTGAGTGGAGCTTAGATCATAGTGCGCTTTTCTGCAAGTGTACTAGCCTATGTCTTATTGATGTCATAATCACATTTGGGTGCTTAAGAAACAAAGCACTCTGTTCTCTATGCTTTGAAGTAGGATAATGGTAAACAAATGAGGGAGCATAAAAATGCAGATGTAATTATAATTCATTTTTTAACAACTTGGTTGAAAGTTAGGTGCTTCCACTGATTGGTTACATCTGCAAAAGAAATAGCTGCTGACATGAAGAGCAGGCAGTATTCAGTCTTTCCTCCCCCTCAATGTTTCCCGTAGTCAAGTAACAGTTGGTTAGTGTTTTCTGACCTGAAGCACTTCCTGCAAAAGGTCAAGGACTGCAATCTTCAATATGGATTGGAGCTCAATATCAAGAAAACAAAGATTCTCACCACTGGGCCAATTGGCAGCATCATAATAGAAAGTGAAGAGATTGAAATTGTTAACAGCTTTAGTTTGGCTCCACAATCAACACTCTTGGTATTAGCAGTCAGGAAATTAAAAGACAAATTACGCTGGGAAACTCTTTCCAAAGTACTGAAGAGCAATGATGTAATTCTGGAGAATAAGGTGCACCTGATCCAGGCCATAGTCTTTGCAAATACTAGCTATGTATCAGAAAGCTAGACAATGACTAGGGATGAAAGTAGGAGAATTGATACCTTTGAGCTGCAGTGCTGGAGAAGAGTATTGAATATACCATGGACTGCTAGCAGAACAAATAGTTTCATCCTAGGATTCTGAAGTTTCATCTTACATACTTTGGACATGTGGCAAGGAGGGATTGGTCCTTAGAGAGAGACATCATGCTTGAGAGGGTGGAAGGATAGCACAAGAGAAGAAGACCCTTGATGAGATGGATTGATTCAATGACTGGGGTAAGGGGAGCAGGTATGTCAGAAACATACATTGGCACAGAATACAGCAGGATTTAGGGCTGTTGTACAAAAGGTTGCTCTGAGTCATAGGTAATTCCATGGCACATAACAATAACAACAACAAAAGTTTTTATTTTAATGAAAGTTTACAGAAAAGTTGGATTTTCATTCATTCTTTGTGGCACATTTTCCTCCCTACCTCTCCCCATTCACTTCTTTAAAAAATTATTGATTTATTGTTGCATCATTTCTCCCTCCCCTAGTCGGTTTTATTTTGCACCTTTTATTCTTGACTGTTGACATAAAAATAATACCTAATCATATAATTCTTCTCTTCACCTGTTCCAATGCAGTGTTCATTATTTACTCCCTCTTTTCTTAATTTCTCCTCAACCCCAATGTCAGTCTTATTTTTTCTTTCTTTTAAATTTATTATTAATTTCAATGAAAATTTACAGACTTTGGATTTCCATTCATTCATTCATTGTTGCACTTTTCTCCCCTCCCAACCCTCCCTCCTAGAATACTACCCTCTTGGAAAAATAAAAGAAAAATTCTTTCATTGTTTTACAATTCCCTCCCCTCAGGCCCACTCCAGTGTACAGCCTTCACTCTGGACTCCTGTCATGACAAAAATACCTAATAACATATCCCTCTTAACAGTTTTCTCCCTCATCTGTTTCAGTGCAGTATACATTATTGAACCCTTCTTTCTCAATCTCCCCCCAACCCTGAGGTTACTCCTGTTTTGCACCATGCAGTATTTGTCCTTTTGTGACTGAGATACTTCACTCAGCATAATGTCCTCCAGGGTTACCCATTTTGAATAATATTGGATGAGTTCCTTGTTTTTCAACGCAGCATAGTATTCCATTGTGTGAATACACCACAGCTTCTTTATCCATTTGTTTGTTGATGGGCACTTGGGCTGTTTCCAACTCTTTGCTATTGTGAACAAAGCCGTGATAAACATGGGTGTGCATATATCTGTGTGGATGTCAGTTATGGTCACTTTGGGGTGTTTGCTGGGTCAAATGGTATCTCTATTTGCAACTTTTTGAGAAAGTGCCATACCACCTTGCACAGTGGTTGCACCATTTTACACTTCCACCAATAAGGGTTCCAGTTTCTCCACAACCTCGCCAGCTTTTGTTGCTTGCTGTTCTGTTAAATTTTGTTATTCTTACTGGGGTGAGATGATATCTCATAGTTAGTCCTATTTTATAACAGTGGTTATGCAGTGTTTTTCCTTTTGTGACTGAGATATGTCACTCAGCATAATGTACTCTAGGGTCAACATGTTGTGTAATATTTTATTAGTTTCCCATTTTTCAGTGATGCATAGTGTTCCATTGTGAGAATATGACATAGTTTTCCTGTCCATTCATTTGTTGATGGGCACTTGGATTGCTTCCATCTCTTTGCTAATGTGAATACTACAGCATATATTTGTTAGGGAAGCAACTCTCCTTTCTTTAGGGTATATGCCTAGTACTGGAATAGCGGAATTGTTGGGTCAAATAGTACTTCAATTTCCAACTTTTCCAGAAATCACCATACCACCTTCCACAGTGGTTGTACCATTTTACACTCTCACCAGCAGTGAATAATGATTCAAATCTCTCCGCGACCTCCCTCTCTGGCCAGGAGGTGGCACTGGGCAAGGTCACCTCGGATAACAGCAAAAAGAGGCGTGTTCCAGGTAAAAACCAGCAAAACCCTAATCTACACAGGAGTTCTACAGGACACGTCAACGTCCCTTGGAGACAGTATAACTAAACTTAAGAGACACTGGTCAAAAGAAAAATGGCAGCAGTCGACGTTTTTGGAATCACAGAAGCCAAGAAAGCTTAAGATACAAGCTGTCAGATCATGGGTTGGACAATGGAAGATATTTTCTGAAGGGACTTGGCAGATG
>NW_006400167.1:1109250-1125758 GCF_000299155.1 Elephantulus edwardii
CAGGGGCTTTGATGTGAAGGGGAAAAGGAAGGACACTTTATCACCTTACTGGTGGTCTTGGGTTAAAGCTGCTTGCCTTCTTGTTCTGTTAGAAGATATTTTCTTGTCATTTGCTCCCCTCTGAACTGCAAAGTGTTTTCCCAGGTGGGTCCAGTGGGGATGGCTGGTTGAAAAGACAGCCTTTTTACCAATTGGGTTGGCAAAATTGGAAAAGTATCTGCAGAAGACTCAAGCAAGATCCACACCTCACTCCATACACAATAACCAACTCAAGATGGATCATGGACATAGGACTGAAACCAAGGACTATAAACTTCATTAAAGTAAAGTTTGGAAGAACTCTAGAAGTCCTAATCCACAACATATAAATAGTCTTCCAAGTATCCTGAAATATCTATAACCAGGAGAAAATAAAATAGATGAATGGGACCTTCTAAGAAGCAAATCCCTATGCACATCCAAAAATTTCTCCAACAGGGTAAAAAGGGAAGCCACAGACTGGGGCAAAGTACTTGGTAATGACATGTCAGATAAGGGACTTACATCCGGAATTTATAAAATACTTGAGCACCACAATAAGATAAAGGTATATAATCCAATTGAAAAATGGGCACAGGATATGGACAGACACTTCACCGAAGAAGACATTCAGATGGCCAATAAGCAAATGAAGAAATGTTCAAAATCCCTAGCTATAAAGGAGATGCAAATCAAAACACCTATGAGAGATCATCTCACCCCAGTAAGAATAGCAAAATTTAATAGAACAGCAAACAACAAATGCTGGTGAGGTTGTGGAGAAACTGGAACCCTTATTCACTGTTGGTGGGAGTGTAAAATGGTGCAACCACTGTGGAAGGTGGTATGATGCTTTCTTAAAAAGTTGCAAATAGAGGTATCATTTGACCCAGCAATTCCAATACTGGGAATATACCTCAAAGTAACCATAACTGCCACCTAAGCAGATATATGCACACCCATGTTTATTGCAGCTTTGTTCACAATAGTAAAGAGTTGGAAACAGCCCAAGTGCCCATCAACAAACAAATGGATAAAGAAACTGTGGTATATTCATACAATGGAATACTACGCCGCATTGAAAAACAAGGAACATATGCAATATTATTCAAAATGGGTGATCCTGGAGAACCTTATGCTGAGTGAAGTACCTCAGTCACAAAAGGACAAATACTGCATGGTGCCACTGTTGTAAAATATGACTGACGTCGGAGTTGGGGATAGACTGAGAAAGATGGGATAAATAATGTATACTGTATTGAAACAGATGAGGGAGAGAACTGTTTAAAAGTGATATGTGATTAGGTATTTTTGTCACGATGGCAGTCCAGAGTGAAGGCTGCATAGTGGAGTGGACCTGGGGGGAGAGATTGTAAAACAATGAAAGAATTTTTCTTTCAATTTTCTAAGAGGGGAGTGGACTGGGGGGGAGGGTTGGGCAGGGAGAAAACTGCAACAATAAATGAATGGAAATCCAAAGTGTCTGTAATTTTTTATTTAAATTAATAATAAAAAAATTTTTAAAAAGATGTATTGCGATGGGAAATTCTGCTGTTAGGGACCTTTCCAAAGCACTGAAAAGCAATGGTGTCACTCTGGAGACTAAGATGTGTCTGATACAGGCCATGGCCTTTGCAATCACTTGTTATGTATCAGAGAGTTGGACAATGACTAGGGAGAATAGAAGGAGAACTGATGCCTTTGAGCTGTGGTGCTGGAGAATAGTATTGACTGTACCAGGGACTGTTAGGAAAACAAACACGTTCATCCTGGAGAGGGTTAAACAGGGCTGCTCCTTGGAGGCAAGGATTCTGACATACTTTGGACATGTTGTAAGGACCAGTCCTTAGAGAGGGACATCATGCTTGGGAGGATGGAGGGGCAGCTCAGGAGGGGAAGGCCCTCTATGCGGTGGATTAATTTAGTGACTCTGGTAATTGAGGTGGGTGTGTCAGAGACAGTGGAATTGGAACAGGACAGAGCATAGTTTAGGGCTGCTGTACATAAGTTTGCTATGAATTGCATGCAACTTTATGGCACATAACCACCACAACAAGAAGTATGAAAATGAACACGTTCACCCTAGAGAGGGTGAAATCAGGCTGCTTCTTGGAAGTAAGGATTCTGAAGCTTCATCTGACATATTTTGGACATGTTGAAAAGAGAGACCAGTCCTTGGAGAGGGATGTCATGCTTGGAAGGGTGGAGAGACAGTGCAGGAGATGAAGAGCCTCTATGAGGTGAATTGATTCATTAACTAGGGTAATCAGGGTTGGTGTGTCCGAGACAGTGAAATTGGCACAGAATAGAGCAGGGTTTAGGGCTGTACATATTGTCACTATGAGTCGCAGGCAACGCGACAGCACATAACAACAACATAGGGATTTGATTCTTAGAAGTTTCCATTCATCTATTTTATTTTCTCCTGGTTGTAGGTTTTTCAAGATGCTTGGAAAACAGTTCATATTGTGAATTAGGGCTTCTAGAGTTCTTCCAAGCTGTTCTCTAATGAAGTCTATTGTCTTTGATTTTACTTTTAGGTCCTTTATCAACTTTGAGCTGGTTTTTGTGTATGGTGTGAAGTATGGGTCTTGCTTGAGTTTTCTACAGATAGTTTTCCAATTTTCCTAAAATCATTTGTTAAGGAAGCTTTCATTTCCCCATTTATTCAGTCCTTTTCTCATGAGTCAAATTGTGGCTCAGCGTTTTGCCTGGCCAGTCAGCTAGTCTTCCCCTGACAGAGCAGTGCTGGGTGGCCATCGGCCCAGCCCTTCTTGGTGAGTCCTTTTGTGGAGTTTGGATAGTAGAATTGTGTGGCTTCATGTGTTGTGGGGCCAGGTTTCTCAGAGGGGACAGAATTTCCTAGGACTTGGCAGCTACTCACTTGGCCCTGGGATTCCTGGTCACGAGGCTGTTCCACCCTCCATATGATACCAAGAGAGTAGCAGCACTATTCCTTGATGATGTGGATCATCTGTAGAGGATATCTGTGACTGAGAAGACATGGTACATTTGTCACCATGCTGTCAGTAATTTGACCAGGATCCACTCAGAGACTGTAAAGCAATCCATTGAGTGCTCTGTCCCCATGACTTCTGTCTTCTCCTCAAGTCCTCATTTCCCATGTACCTGCCACACAAAAGTCTAAATGATGGCTTTATTGGAGTGTCTCTCCCATTTTTCATCTGTCCAGACAGGATTCTGGTTTCTGAAGGATAAGTGTGAAATGTTGTTTTGGGGAGGACATGAAGCATCAATTGGTGTTGCAAGTCTTGGTGGGTGGAGGTTGAGGCTAGCACTTTTCCATTTAATGGGCCTGTGGTTTTGGTGCTGGAAAGGGTCTTGCATCATGCATTATTTCATCCTCACAACAGACTTCTGAATTGTATACCTATTCTACAGATACTAAAACTGAGCGCTGGCTTTTAAAACTCTAAACCCACACACTCTCCATGGTCTTGACTAGAAGCTAAGTCCCTGTTGACTATGAGTAGTCTGCAGAGGCTCATCTTAGGATCATAAGGGCCAGTTAATAAGGACAGAGTGAACAATCTGCAAGGAAGTCATTGTGGATACCACCTGAACAGATGCAGTGACTGAACCACTTTGACTTATTGTTATTGTGCACTGTCAAGTCAGAACTGACACATAGCTAGCCCTCCAGCAAGTTTTCAGAAGCAGTAGGAAGTAAAACTAAAACATTGATATTTGAAATCTTCAGGGTATTTCATTAAAAAGTCTTTATGTCTACTGCTCACCAAATTTGGAATTAAGCATTTGTAATTCTTACTCATCATCTGTATTTTTAGCTTTAAAGACTATAATGAGCTGGAGCCAGAGATGTTTCAGAACAAGACCAATGGTGTCACTCACTGGTGGCTCCTGTTGGACCACTTTGGGCTAGCTAACATTACTGTCGAGGGCAGATAAGAACATATCTCTGCCTATGAGGACACTGAATCTGATGGAGGAAGCTGACACTATGAGGACACAATAGCAGGATTAGGTGGTGAGGTTGCCTCTGAGCAGGACTCATTAGCCTTTTGTTGGGGCTGTTAAACAGGCCTTTTTCCTGCACTCATAGTACCAGTAGCAGCTCCTGGGAATGTCATGTACATGGACAATGAAGGCATCTAGAAGTGACCTCTGGGCTACAAGAAGGAGACTATGAGGGTATATCAGATGCAGCAGCACAACCCTATGTATGAAAAAGGCCAGTTTTTCCTGTGAGGAGTCTATACAACAAACAGGCAGGCTTTTTGCTTTTCACAGATGACTTCAGTCAAGAAGAAAATATCTAAACATTGGATGGCCAGCAGCTATGAGGTTTTTCCCAGCCTTCAGAGGCAGACACATCAGTTTTACAATGATGATAAAGGTGTCCTGAAACTCACATGGTACCTGGGAGCATGTAGAGAAAGCCTGCCTGCCTGAGGCTCTCTGTGTGCATGCGTGTGCTCCTAGAGTCTTCCTGAAAACCTGAGGCATGTAGAAGGTGCCAGGTGTGAGTCTAGGTGGATTTGTTCTCTGGTCCAATGTGTGTTGGTGGACAAAGAGGGCAGTGCTTTCCAAGAATAGGAATGGCAGGTGCAGGAGGCAAGGTTTGAAGGGGGCAGAGTTTGAAGAGAGGCTAATGGGACAGTGGGCTTGACAGGGATTTTTCTCTTTGCTTTGAGTTAGTAACAGAAGACTGAGCAGATGACACTCACTGAGATTTTAATTTTTAGGTGAATGTAGGAGGAGAGTACAGAGAGTTGGGATTGAGGGGGTTGCAAAAGGAGGCTGGAGGGATGCATAGGCAGTAAGGAGGATGTGTTGTCACTCTGACCAGCTACATAGCTTGTTATGTTCAAGTTGACAGTGTACCAGAGAGAAAACCTGAGAAGGAAAGATTTGGAAGGCAGAGTCAAGGCACTTGAGTTTAATGAATAATGAGACTTCCTAGCAGAAGAGTTAGTAGGACATGAGAGTCTGGGCTTAGAAGTTGCCGACGCAGGGCTGCTAAGTGTCTTGGAGGCCTAGTGTGGATGGTGTTTCTGTAGAGATGGAATGTGCAGGCCTGTGGGGTGAGCCTTTCAGGAGTAGCAGAGGAAAGGGTGATGAGATTGAGGATCCAAGGGCTGTACTTCTGGCATGATTAGAAGTGTCTCTTTTACTTTTCTAGAAAATTGAGGAAAGCTTCCTGACTATCCTGAGCCCCATTTGTTGGAGCTGCTCCCATTAGTTGATGACACCTTTGTCAGGGATATAGCCAAGGTCAAAGAGATGGGCCTGACATTTAGAGCATCACCTCCTTACCGAGCCTTGTCTGGGGCAGGATTCCCATTGGAACTCTGATGGTTGTTCCCAGGTGTGACTTACAGCCAACTTCTGTAGGGTTGTGTCAAGCTTGGGCACCTTTGTGGAGAGTCAGTTACAAATGTCTGATCACAGTCCTTCCCAAATACATCTCAACATGTCCAGCAGCAACCAGACTCTGTTCAGCTCAACAAATCAGGCCAGCATTAGTCTTTTGAAGCCTTTTAAGCAAATACATGAGAACTGTGGCAGAGAATCCAGGGATAGAGCTGCAGCATGTCTTGCTGTGCAGGTTGGTGCCAGGGGTGCTGTCTAGGCCTTTGGTCTTCTGCTGGACCACACTGTACCTCCTGCCCCATTGCCCATGCAGAGGGAGAGACTCACAGTCCTTCATTCTAGATCCTCTCTGTGTCTTTCCTTAACTTCCACTGAACACCATCACATCACTTTCTTGTCCTATGGGTTTTCAACTCTGCTCTAGTTTTGCAGCTTCTGTTTTGTTTTCTAATTTGTAGACCTGCCATCATTATGAGTGAATGAGTATGTGAGTGTGTGTGTGTGTGTGTGTGTGTGTGTGTGTGTGTGTGAGAGAGAGAGAGAGAGAGAGAGAGACAGAGAGAGATATATTTAATATTAATATGGAGTTTCCCCCACATTCCCCTCAGAAGTCCATGTTTTGAACAGAGTTGTAGATTGTTCCATTTCCTGTCTAGGCCATCCTTTCCCTTGACTCTCCTCTCAGGAGAACAAGCTTAAGTTCTCTGTCTTCCTAGAGAAGGAATGCAAGGTAAAAATCAACTCTTCTATGTTTGACGTGTATTTGAAGAGGATCAAGGACTATAAAAGCCAGCTGTTAAGCTGTCTGCACATCTCAACCCTGAACAATCGTGAGGACCCAACCATTGCTGTTGCTGTCCTCCAAGCATCCAGCAGATACACTTCATGCCCATGCCGTAGGCCCTGCTCCCCACAATAAGGGTTCGTGGGCAGGTAAGACATAATCAGGGGCTCTATTTGTGCACCCACTGCCACACAAGGCCTGAAGGATAGGGAGCCCTGGACTGAGGCTGCTGATTGTCAGTGTAGGCCTCACTGGCAGATGTAGGGTATTTATAACATTCAAAGCAGCGTTTTATGTGCAGTTTTCATTTTTATTTTAAATTTAATTATTATTTTTATTAGACTTATCTTAAGTTCTTATAAACTTTTACTTATTGGAAATATTTAAAGTATACTTATAAGGATGAGAATGCTTTGGTGAATTGTAAATAGGGAACTCCACTGTTAACCCAAAGGCCATGTCTTCCTGACAACTTGAATCACTAGCTGCTCTGCAGGAAAAAGATGAGCCATCTCCTTTCATGGAATGTGCAGAGTGGAAAGTCAGCTATGAGTAATTCCAACTCCATAATATTAAACAATAAGTTGTTGAGCATAAAGAATTAAATAAAACCATTTGCCACCAAGTCATCCCTAACTCCATAGTTAAAAATTGAATCATTGTCAGTAGAGTTTCCAGCGTCTAATTGTTTGGGAAAAGATAGTGGAGTGAATCTACAACAGAGTACATTACCCACAATCTAGAGACACCAGGAAGTAAGATGTTGTTGTTATGTGCCATTGAGTTGACTGCAACTCATAGCAACCGTATACACAATAGATCTAGCCCTGCCACCCTATCCTGAGCCAATCTCACTGTCTCTGACACACTTACCTCTACCCCATTACTGAGTCAAACCACCTCATCCGAGTTCTTTCTCTACTGCGCTGACCCTGCACCCTTCCAAGCATGATATCCTTTTCCAAGGATTGGTCTCTTCTGGCAACATGCCCAAAGTATGTGAGATGGAACTTCAAAATCCTTGCCTCCAAGAAGCAATTTGGCTTCATCCTCTCCAGAACAAACCTGTTTATTCTCCTGGGAGTTCATGGTATGTTCAATGCTCTTTTCCAGCATCACAACACAAAGGCATTGACTTTTCTTTCTGTCATCTGTAGGCATTGTCCAGCTCTCTGATACATAGCAAGTAATTGCAAAGACCATAGCAGCCTAGATCAGGAGCACGTTGGTCTCTAGATTGGCATTGCTGTTATTAAGTACTCTGGAGAGGTCCTTGGCAGCACACTTTCCCAGTACAAATCTTATTTCTTTTTTCTATTTTTAATAAAGTTTTTATTTTATACTAGTTTACTTACAAAGTTCATTTACATTTTTTACACAACAGATCCTTTCCATTTCCTTTTCCCATCCCTCCCTCCATCCATCAAATTTTGTGATCCTGTGATTAACCACCTTCCCTGCCCATCATCACCACTTTGCTCTCATCCTTCCCCACTTGGATCCTCATACACTTCTTATAATAAGTCTTCTAGAGTATTTGTCCTTATGGGACTGAGTTCATTTACTTAGTATAGTCCCTCCAAAGTTAGGCAGTGATTTATCAACTCATTACTCTTGCGAGCTGCACAGTATTCCATCATGTGAATGTACCATAATTTCTCAATACTTTCCATTGTGGTTGGATACTTGAGCTGTTTGCATCTTCTTGTGTTGGTGAATAACACTGCTATGAACCTTGGTGCACAATCTCCATTTATGTCTCAGTTCTGATTTCACCTCCTTTCTCTCTCAAACCTACCAGCCCACACTGTCCATGTGCTTGAACAGTAACATAACATCCTACTTCCTTCCCCCTCTCCCTCTCCTGTTATGTGTGTGGCTGCTGACTGGATTTGTCCTTACTCCCTCCCAGGACCCAACCCCTTCCCCTCAGGAAAACTCTGCCTTTTCAGAGTCTGTAGGTTTTCTTTCTCAGCCTTTCCCTCCCCTCTCCCCAGTGTCTCCTGAATCCAACAAGCATTCCTGCCAGATTGAGCACTTTCTTTGTTCTCCTCCTGCTCCACTTTCTTCTACTCCAATCAACACAGACACAGCTACTCCCACTCCCACCCCCACCTCTCCTGTTGCTAGCCACACCCAGTCCCATCAGACTGAGTCCCTCTGCCTCCTCAGGGAAGTTGCAGGCATTGAAGGTCCCACTCACGTTCATGAGCCTTTCTCCCTCACCAATCTTTCCCAAATCAAAAAACCATCTAGGCTCACCTTCCAAAGATGCCACAGTCTGTATCAAGGAGTTTGGGTACCTGACTCAGACCTACGATCTCATCTGGCATGACCTTTTTGTTGTACTATCCTGTGCTCTGACACCAGACAAGAAAGAGCATGCTCTCACTGCTGCTCAGAACCATGCAGACCAAGTACATTTAACTGACAGTACCATGCCAGTGGACCTCCAAGCAAGAGCCACATTGGACATACCAAGTTGATACCTGCCTGCAACTTCCCAAGGAGACAGCGGAGGGACTCAGTCTGATGTCTGTACCAGGAAGGGACAGTCAAGCTGAAAGTGACCATATGAGTCAGTGACTATTAGCCAGACTACATGCTATCTCCATAAGGCAGTCAATTTTAAAAAAAATTTATTTTATTAATTTTAATGAACATTTGCAGAGATTTTAGATTTCCATTCATTCATTATTGCGCCTTTTCCCCTGCCCAGCCCTCCTCCTCCCCACCCCAGTCCGCTCCTCTCTTTGAAAAGTAAAAGGAAAATTCTTTATTGGTATACAATCCCCCCACACCTCTCCCACAGCCCTGAGTACACTCCACTATGCAACCTTAATTCTGGACTCTTGTGATAACCATAATACCCTATGATATATCATTTTTAGATTGTTCTCTCCCTCATCTGTTTCAAAGCAGTATACATAATTTATCCAGTTTTTCTCAGTCTTACTTCAACCCTCATGTCAGTCCTATTCTACAACACTGGCATCATGAAGTATTTGTCCTTTTGGGACTGAGATATTTCACTCAGCACAATTCCTCCAGGGTCACCCATTTTGAATAATATTGCATGAGTTCCTTGTTTTTCAATGCAGTGTAGTATTCTATTGTGTGACTATACCACAGCTTCTCTATCCATTCGTTTGTTAATGGGCACTTGGGTTGTTTCCAAACCCTTGCTATTGTGAACAAAGCCGTGATAAACATAGGTGTGCATATATTTGCTTAGATGTCGGTTATGGTCTCTTTAGTGTATATTCCCAGTATTGGAATAACTGGGTCAAATGGTATCTCTATTTGCAACTTTTTGAGAAAGTGCCACATCATTTTCCACAGTGGTTGCACCATTTTACACTTCTACCAACAGTGAATAAGGGTTCCAGTTTCTTCACAACCTCGCCAGCATTTGTTGCTTGCTGTTCTGTTAAATTTTGCTATTCTGACTGGGGTGGGATGATATCTCATAGTTGTTTTGAAGACAGTCAATTTTTACAAACTCAGAGAGATTGCCCAAACTAAAGATGAGAACCCACCTTAACTATCTCCGTGCACCCTGACTCAGTACACTTGCTTAGACCCTACCACCCCAGCAGGGGCTGTCCTAGATACTCATTTCATCACCCAATCAGCCTCTGACATCAAAAAGAAACTAAAAAAGGTGAGGACAGTCCCTAAACACCCATTCGAGACTTGGTAAACATGGCCTTTAAAGTTTTCAATGCCTTAGAAAAACAGGCAGAAGCAGATAGGGAGACTCGTGTCAGACAGAAAGCAGATCTGCAAGCCCAAGCCCTAATAGCTTTCTTGAGGCTGAGAGCAGTGAAGGATCAGAAAACACCTGCTTGTTCAAAGAGCCAGTTACTTCCGGGTGCATGTTTCAAGTGTGGCAAAGAGGGCCACTGGGCTAACCAGTGCCCTCGCCTTCACCCTCACCATCCAACAAGGCCTTGCCCTATCTGTAAGACACTGGGTCATTGGAAGGATGACTGCCTTTCAGTGTCTAGCTGCTGTAGGGCAGCCCATCCATGGGACCCAGTCTCCATCCTAACCGACCTCCTGGACCTAGCCACTGAAGACTGAAGATAAGATACCCAAGCTCAATGACCCCTATCACCTTTCTTGAGTCCAGGGTAACCCTTCAGATAGCAGACAAACCAGATTATTTTCTGGTTGACATGGGGCTACTGTTTCAGTACTCCCTTCCTTCTTGGGTCCTGTTTTCCCTTCCCAGGTCTCAGTAAAGGGGATTTATGGCCTCCATTACAAGCCTTTTACTACTCAACCTCTCCTCATTACTCTCAACAAATTAATACTACCCATTCCTTTCTAATTATTCCTACATGCCCAACTCCACTGCCAGGCAGGGACCTCCTGTCTAAACTTGGGGATGTGTTCCACTGGAAGTCAACTGAACCTAGTTCACTTGACCAGCCTTTAGTTTTATCCCTCGTAGTGCTCCTTCCATCCAAGCCCCCTCCTACATTATGTCTACCACCAGATGTTGTCAACCCTATTGAATGGGATATTTCCACCCCATCTGTAGCCTCTTACCACCAACCTGTTCTCGTCACTCTGAGGACCCCCTCTCTTTCCCCATTAGACCCCAATTCCCTATCTCTGCACAGCACCATAGAGGCTTGAAACCTATAATTACCAACTTGCTCTCCAATAAGCTCCATATCTCCATAAAGTCTCCCTTTCACCAACTAGAAAAAGAACAACAATCTAATCCTACAGTCTCTAGAAGAAAAGAAACTGTAAGGACAAGAGCTGAAGTCAATGACATAGAAAACAGAAAAACAACTGAAATCATCAAAAAGACCAGGATTTGTTTTTTTTAAAGAGTCAATAAAATTGACAAATGACTGGTAACCTAAGAAAAGGAAAAAAAAGAAGACCCAGATAACTCGATTAAGAAATTATAGAGGTGACATCACAAGAGAGGCAGAGGAAATTAAATCAATACTATCAGAATACTAAGAAAAGCTATACTCTGAAATATTTGAAAACCTAGAGGAAATAGACAAATTCCTTGAAACTCATGCCCTACCCGTATTGACAAGGACAAATATAGAACATTTGATATCTTAAAAAGTCATAAAAAGACTTCCTCATAAAAAAAAAAAGAAGAAGTCCTGGACCAGATGGCTTCGTAGCTGAATTCTACCGAATATTAAAAGAGGATCTATCACCAACTTTATTAAATATTTCAAAAAACTGAAGAAGAAGGAAGCCTCCTGAGTCATTTTATGAAGCAAGCATAACCTTAATATCAAAACCAGACAAAGATATGACCAAGAAAGAAAACTATAGACCAATTTCCCTGATGTATACCTGCAAAAATCCTTAACAAAATCCTAGCCAAAGAATCCAGAAAGCACATTTAAAAAAAAAATTGCCATGACCAAGTGGGATTCATAACAGGTATGTAAGGATGGTTCAACATACGAAATCCAATCAACATAATTCACTATATAAAAAGTAAATAATAAGAACCATATGATCTTAGCAATCGATGCAGAAAAGGCATTTGACAAAATCCAACACCTTTCCTGATTAAGATACTCAGAAAATTGGAATAGAAGATAATTTCGTCAACATAGTCAAAAGTATATATGCAAAACCAAGAGCCAATATAATTTTCAATGGAGAAAGACTAAAAGCATTTTCCTTGCAAAGAGGGACCAGACAAGGATGTCCACTGTCACCACTTCTATTCAATATTGTACTAGAAGTGCTTGCTAGGGCAATACGACAAATTGTTGTTATGTGCTGTCAAGTCACTTGCAACTCATAGCGACCATATGTACAACAGCCCTAAACCCTGCTCTATCCTGTGTCAATCACACTGCCTCTGATACACCCATCCCGATTACCCCAGTCACTGAATCAATCCACCTCATAGAGGGTCTTCCCCTCTTGTGCAGTCTCTCCACCCTCCCAAGCATGATGGCCCTCTCCAAGGACCTGTACCTCCTTACAACATGTCCAAAGTATGTCAGACGAAGCCCCAGAATCCTTGCCTCCAAGGAGTATCCCAATTTAACCCTCTCCAGGACAAATCTGTTTGTTTTATTAGCAGTCCATGGTACCCTCAGTACTCTTCTGCAGCATCACATCTCAAAGGCATCAATTCTCCTTCTATCCTCCTTAGCCATTGTCCAACTCTCTGATGCATAACAAATGATTGCAAAGACCATGGCCTGTATCAGACGCACCTTAGTCTCCAGAGTGACACCATTGTTCTCCATTACAATACATTTTTTTATTTCCTGGGTACTGGTGTCAAGAGTGTAGACTGTGGAGCCAAGCAGACTAAAGTTGTTAACAATCTCAATCTCTTCACCATCCATCCTGATGCTGCCAATTGGTCCAGTGGTGAGAATCTTTCTCTTCTTGATATTGAGCCTCAATCCATACTGAAGGCTGCAGTCCTTGACTCTCTGCAGCAAGTGTTTCAGGTCCTCCTCAGTTTCAGCAAGCAGGGTTGTATCATCTGCATAACACATATTGTTAATAGATCTTCCACCAATCCTGATGCCACACTTCTCCTCATAGAGCCCAGCGTCTCGGATAATCTGTTCTGCATACAAGTTGAAAAGGTATGGAGATAGGACACATCCCTGACATACACTTTTCCCAATTTTGAACCATGCAGTGTTACCCTGCTCTGTTCTGACAACTGCCTCTTGGTCCAAGTATAGGTTTCTCATTAGCACGATTAAGTGTTCTGGGATTCCCATTCTTCTCAGAGTAGCCACAGTTTGTTATGATCCACACAGTCAAATGCCTTTGCATAATCAATGAAACACAGATGGACATTCTTCTGGTATTCAGTGCTTTCAGCTAAGATCCATCTAACATCAGCTACAATATCCCTAGTACCACGGCTCCTTATAAGCCCAGTCTGGAGGAAATAAAATGATCCAGATCAGCAAAGATATGGTTAAAATGTCACTATAGGCAAATGATATGATAGTTTACATAAAAAAAACCAAACCAAAATCCAAAGACTCAACCAAAAAACTGTTAAAGTTAGCAGGCCCACTTAGTAGAGTGGCAGGATCAGTAACCAAAAATCAGAGGGACTCCTCTACAGTAACAAAGAGAACTCAGAGAAGAAAACCAAGAAAGCAGTGCCGTTTACAGCAGCCAAGCACAAATTGAGATACTTGGGAGTAACAACTGTTGTTGTTAAGTGTCGTCGAGTCATAGGCCACCCTATGAACAAAAATCTGGACACTTGTATAACTTTCATCCTTTCTCCAGGTTCATAGGGTCCAGAGGCAAGCTATTTCAGAAGTGGATGCCACTCTTGCTTCCAAGCTTGTTTTAATCGGGGAGCTCCACCAAACATTGTCCTCCATGGGTAGCCATTCTCACATTCGCCACATCAATGTCACAATGTTCAGACCCTCAAGCAGGCCTCGGCCTCTACCCACAGGTAACACACAACAAATGGACCCCAGAAACTTCCTTGCCTGACTGCCACCAAGGCGAGACCACCACTGCAATGTCAGCCAGCCAGCCAACCAAATTCCAGAGTGGAGGGAGACTCCAAAGACCCCAGGCCTCAGACCAGGCCAGCCCAGCCCACAATCCCACTGCTTCATCAAGGAGATTTTAAAGTCATACTCTCAAAATACAAAATGCCTGTATAAAGAAAACTACATAACATTTCTGCAAGACACAATAAAAGACCTAAAGAAATGGAAAAATGTGCCCTGTTCATGCATAAGAAGACTTAATATTATGAAAATTACAATCCTACCAAAAGCAATCTACATATTTAATGTAGTCCCAATACAGATACCAAATTCATTTTTCAAGGAGATCGAAAAGGAAATTGTCAAGTTTATTTAGAGATGAAAGAAACCCCAAATAAGCAAAACAATCTGCGAAACAGAAATGAAGTGGGAGGCATAGCACTCACTGACCTCAAAACTTACTACACAGCAGTAGTAACCAAAGCAGCATGGTACTGGTAGAATGACAGTCACATAGACCAATGGACCAGAATTGAAATCTCAGAAATAGACTCAGCTATCTATGGCCAATTGATATTCAAGAAAGAAATAAAACCAATTGAATGGGGAAATGACAACCTCTTCAACAGCTGGGATCAAGCTTAGAAGCCCTATTCTACGGTATAAAGAGATTGCCAAATCCAGCCAGAA
This sequence comes from Elephantulus edwardii, assembly GCF_000299155.1. Lineage (NCBI taxonomy): Eukaryota > Metazoa > Chordata > Mammalia > Macroscelidea > Macroscelididae > Elephantulus > Elephantulus edwardii. The sequence goes on from NW_006400167.1 coordinate 1,123,591, forward strand.
ATATACAATCTGAAGATGATAAAATTGATGAATAGGACCTTCTACCATGGACTGCTAGAAAACAAACAAATTCATCCTGGAAAGGGCTAAACCTGGAAGCTCCTTGGAGGCAAGGATTCTAGGCTCCATCTAACATACTTTGGACATGTTGTAAGGAGGGACTGGTCCTTGGAGAGGGACATCATGCTTGATAGGCTGGAGGGACAGCGCAGGAGGGGAAGACCCTCTATGAGGTGGATTGATTCAGTGACTGGGGTAATCAGGATGGGAATGTCAGAGACAGTGCAATTAGCACAGGACAGAGCAGAGTTTAGGGATGATGTACATAAGGTCACTATGAGTCACAAGTGACTCGATAGCACATAACAACAACAACAAAAATAGGACCTTCTAAACATTAAATCCCTGTGTTTATCAAAAACTTTTCCAACAGGGTGAAAAAACTAGGAATAAACATTTGGCAATACTAACTCAGACAAGAGTCTCATAATGAAAATTTATAGAATACTCCTAGATCTCCACAAGAAAAAGACTGATAATCCAATTACAAAATGGGCAAAAAAATATGGAAAGAATTTTCACAGAGGAAGATATTCAAATGGTCAATAGACATATGACGAAAGTTCAAAATCACTGGTAATAAGAGAGATGCAAATCGGCCCCACCGTTGGGTCCCGCCCAGGGTCCGCGGCCCAGCGTGAGGCAAGATGATGAGGCGCAGCCTGGAGAACCGGGACGTTCAAACCAGGCAACTGCAAGATGCTGTTACGAATGTGGAGAAGCATTTTGGAGAGCTGTGCCAAATCTTTGCTGCGTATGTGCGCAAAACTGCCAGACTGCGAGACAAAGCGGACCTGCTGGTGAATGAAATCAACGTGTACGCCTCGACAGAGACCACCCCCCCCCCCCCAATAAAAAAAGGGCCTAAAAAACTTTGCTGATGAGTTTGCCAAACTTCAGGATTATCGACAAGCAGAGGTTGAAAGACTTGAAGCCAAAGTAGCTGAACCTTTGAAAGCTTACGGAACCATTGTAAAAATGAAAGGGGACGACCTCAAAGCCACATTAACAGCAAGGAATCGAGAAGCTAAGCAGTTAACCCAGTTAGAAAGGACACGTCAGCGAAAGCCATCTGATCGACATGTTATTTCACAGGCTGAAACAGAATTACAGAGAGCTACAATGGATGCTACCCAAACAACACGTCACCTGGAGGAAACAATTGACAACTTTGAAAAACAGAAAATAAAAGGCATAAAGAATATATTTTCAGAATTTATCACTATTGAAATGTTATTTCACGGCAAAGCTTTAGAGGTCTACACTGCTGCCTTCCAAAATATACAAAAGATTGACAAGGAAGAAGATTTAGAGGTTTTCCGAAACACAGTGTATCCACCAGATTTATTCATCTCGTTTAGATATTGTAAGAGCAAATTCAAAGTCACCTCTTCAGAAATCTCTGTCAGCCAAGTGTGTACCTGGAACCGGACAGGTATCCTCCACCTACCGACTGAAAAAGGATCAACAAGTAGATGAGGAGGAGGAGGATGAATTAGACATGACAGATGAAAATGAATTTCCAAGTATTCTTCACATTTCTACTTTCATTTTATAATGACTCAGAATCCAAGATTATTAAGTTATAAAACTTTGTCCTAGCTTGATAATCCCCAAATTAAATGTTACTACTGGAAATGTAAAAATAAAATTTAAGATGACCAAACATTAAGGTTTTAAAAAATCCTACAGGTCAGTCATTTCCATTTCATACCTAGTGGTATCGTTTTGAGTGTATGTTCCATTTTCTCCTAAGAGAGTATATTTCACAGTATTCCATGTTAATAATGTAGTAAGGCTTGTTTTTAAATGGGTGTCAAAAACTGAAAGATAAATAGTTCCATCTGGCTTCTTTCAGGGTAAGATTGTATCCTATCTGGTTAAATGCAAGTTTTTATTCTGTGAAGCCTTTAATCTTAAAATGGAAAGTTTTCCTTTCTTTTAACCTTTATTAAAACTTGATGTTTCATGTGCTATATAAATTTACCTTTAAACAATAGTGAGATCAGAATTTTAAAAATCAAAGACTGGGATATCAATAGTTTACAAATATATATAAAGCTATTATTGCAACTTTTAAAAAGGGGATATTTAATTCTGGTTTTTGA
>NW_006400167.1:1141164-1148088 GCF_000299155.1 Elephantulus edwardii
AATGGATAGAGAAGCTGTGGTATATTCACACAATGGAATACTACGCTGCATTGAAAAACAAGGAACTCATGCAACATTATTCAAAATGGGTGACCCTGGAGGACATTATGCTGAGTGAAATATCTCAGTCACAAAAGGACAAATACTGCACGGTGCCACTGTTGTAGAGAATGGGACTGACATCAGGGTTGGAGTAGGACTGAGGAAAAACTGGATAAATTATGTATACTGTACTGAAACAGATGAGGGAAAGAACAGATTAAAGGTGATATATGATTGAGTATTATGGTTAGCACAGGAGCCGGGAATTAAGGTTGCATAGAGAAGTGAACTTGGGGCGGGGGTGGGGGAATGGGGGAAATGTATACCAATGAAGGAATTTTTTTTCTTTTCAAAGAGAGTAGCGAACTGGTGGGGAGGGGTGGACAGGGAGAAAAGTACAGCAATGAATGAATGGAAATCCAAAATCTCTGTAAATGTTTATTAAAATTAATAAAAAGGGGGGGAAAAGGAGTGTCCTCTTTGTGAGAAGGACATCCAATCCAAAACTCACTCCCTCTTTGCTTTTCAAGGAGAGGAGCAAAGGGGGGAGAGGGGGGAGGGGTTTGTGCGGGGAGAAGGGTGCAACAATGAATGAATGGAATTCCAAAATCTCTGTAGATGTTCATTGAAATGAAAAATAAACAAACTAAATTAATAAAAATTAAAAAAGTTTAAAAGACATACTACATACACATGGTGACAAATCACATTCATTATATAGATTTATCCCCTTCCCTCCCTAGGGAAAGAGCAAAGTATCCGTCATTAGCCAACTACAAAAATCTCTGGTTGGTGGTAACCATATCTGGGATATTTTACAGAATCTCTGTAACTCCAAGAAGGTGTTAGAAAGGGGAATGGATTACAAATTCATCAGCTTTCCTTTTCCTGTGAAAACTTCCTCAGGACTTGAGTCACCTGCATCTCCTGAGGAGGGAAGGTATAGATAAATTCACAGTCTGTATGTAAGGCCTAAAAATTCTCTTTTCCAAATAGCAATTTGAGTATTTCGCCATTAATTTAGGGAGTAACAATCAGAGAAAAAAGGCTAACAATGTCACTTACTTGTGCATGTAGAAATGATTGAATTGGTGTGTATTTTGTTGTATATAGTCTTAACTACAACAAAATAAAGTTAAAATATATGTAAAAAAAAAAAAAACCTCACTCCCTCATTCTGAACAATTGCCTTAATAAAATGGGCTTAGCGTTGAAGCTCGAAGCTTGTGGCGTCGCTGGTTCCGAGCAGGTTCGAGCCGCAGCCATGATGATTGAGGTGGTTTGCAACGACCGTCTGGGGAAGAAGGTCCGCGTTAAGTGCAACCCTGATGACACCATTGGAGATCTTAAGAAGCTCATCGCAGCCCAAACAGGCACCTGCTGGAACAAAATTGTCCTTAAGAAGTGGTACACCATTTTCAAGGACCACGTGTGCTCGGGCAACTATGAAATCCACGATGGGCTGAACCTGGAGCTGTATTACCAATAAGGCAGAATTCCTTCTTCTCTTACCCTTCCCTTTTCCCCACCACTATCCTCACTGGCATGGATGCTTGTTTTTAAAAACTTTAATAAAACCTTAGATGCTAAAAAAAAAAAAAAAGTAGATATCTGAGCTCAGAAGTGAGAGTTTGATGAATTTTCCTTATTAAGGAACAGAAACCAAAGTGACTGTCCTGAAGACCAGGTCTCATGAAACCAGGCAGTGGGAATTTGGGATGGGTCTGGAGGATACTCTGAACATGATTTGCACTGTTCTGAGACCACCTTGAGAAGCCTTGTAGGAAAGAGACTGAAAACACATTCTCTGTCATCATGTGCTGTTGCTATTGGCCAGAACTGCTGGAATTACGCCTGAAACACCATCAGTACTCATGGACCTAACTGCTTAATGGTACTTAATAAGCCACTTCACTACATGTCAAATGGATTCTACTACCTCTTCGTTTGTTTTATAATTTGTTGTTTTGGTACCTCGGAAGCATCTCCTTCTGGACAGATGGGATGCACCCTGTGGCTGTCCCTGAAAGCCAGGGCAGCTTCTGTTTTGAGAGGATGGGATACCTCTGTGTGAAAAGAAAACATTATTTCCTGGAAATAAAATGTAAAACCTAAAAAAATTTAAGTGATAATAGATAAGCTTGCAATCTTAACAGAAAAAAAGATAGTAAAAGAAGAAACAAGTAACTCATAAGAAATTAAAGAGGTGATATAATTACAGAACCAGATGAAATTAAATCAATAATGACAGAATATTACTAATAAGTATACTGATAAATTTGAAAATTTAGAGGAAATGGACAAATTCTTAAAAACTCACACCTTATCCAATTTACAGGGATGGACATAGAACACTTGAACAGACCCATTAAAAAGAAGACTCTCCCACAAAAATAGTCCTGGGTCAGATGGCTTCACAGCAGATTGCTACTGTTGAACCTACATTCAGAGAAGAACTACTGTCAATTAAATTATTTTTAAAAAAATACCAAAAAAAGTAACATTCCCAGAGTTATTCTACGAAGCAAACTAGGCAATGATATTTATTGTAGTTGTTGTTATGTGCTGATGAGTCACCTGCGACTCATTAGTGACCCTTTGAACCTAAACCCTGCTCTATGAGCCTATGAACCCTAAACCTTGCTCTATACTGTGCCAATCTTATTGTCTCTGATACGCCTACCTCCATTACCCCAGTTACTGAATCAATCCATCTCATCGAGGGTCTTCCTCTCTTCCACTGTCTCTCCACCATCCCAAGCATGACGTCCCTCTCCAAGGACTGGTCCCTCCTTGCAACATGTCCAAAGTATGTCAGATGAAACTTCAGAATCCTTGCCCTCAAGGAGCAGCTTGGTCTCACCCTCTCAAGGATGAAGCTGTTAATTCTCTTAGCAGTCCTTGGTATATTCAATACTCTTCTCCAGCACCACAGTCTAAAGGCACCAATTCTCCTAACATCCTTCATCGTTGTCCAGCTTTCTGATGCATAGCAAGTAATTGCAAAGACTATGGCCTGGACCGGGCACGTATTAGTCCCCAGATTGACATTGTTGCTCTTCAGTACTTTCGAGAGGTCTCTGAAAGCAGACTTTCCCAATGCAATTCTCCCCTTGCTCAGCATTTCTCCGTCCCTCTCCTCTCCTCTCCTCTCCTCTCCTCTCCTCTCCTCTCCTCTCCTCTCCTCTCCTCTCCTCCCCTCTCTTTTCTTTCTTCTCTCTCCCTCTCTTTCTTTTAGTCTCCATGAAGGACATAAAGAAGAGCCCTTTTTAATGGCTCTTCACCTAGATTTGGGTGGGTTTTTAAAATTTTTTCTACTAGTTTATTTTGATTGTGCTTATGTGAAATCAGTACTTGAACCAAGAGGCAGTCGTCAGAACAGAGCAAGGAAATACTGTATGGTTCAAAATCAGGAAGGGTGCCCGCCAGGAATGTATTCTGTCTCCATAACTTTTCAATCTGTATGCAGAACAGATCATCCAGGATGCTGGGCTGTCCGAGGAGGAAGAATGTGGCATCAGGGTTGGAGGAAGAATCATCAACAATCTGCATTATGCAGATGACACAACTCTGCTTGCTGAAGCTGAGGAGGACCTGAAGCACTTGCTGCAGAAGGTCATAGACTGCAGCCTTCAATATCAGCTGAAGCTCAACATCAAGAAAACAAAGATTCTCACCAAGGGGGCAATTGGCAGTATCATTATGGATTGTGAAGAGATTGAGATTGTTAACAGTTTTAGTTTGCTTGGTTCCACAATCAACACTCTTGGTACTAGCAGCCAGAAAATCAAGAAATTAATTGTGTTGGGAACGTCAGCTGTCAGGGACCTCTCCAGAGTACTGAAGAGCAACAACGTCAGGCTGAAGATTAAGGTGTGCCTAATCTGGGCCATAGTTTTTGCAATTGCATGCTATGTGTCAGAAAGCTGGACAGTGACTAGGGATGATAGAAAGAGAATTGATGCCTTTGAGTTGTGGTGCTGGAGAAGAGTGTTGAATATACCATGTACTGCTAGGAAAACAAACAGGTACTGGTACAACGACAGATACATAGACCAATGGAACACAATAAAGGACCAAGAAATTAACCCCTCTACCTACAGTCAACAGATATTTGGCAAAGAAATAAAACCAATCAAATAGGGAAATGACAACATCTTAAACAAATAGTATTGACAAAACTAGACATTTACCTGAAGAAAGCTTAAGCAGTATTCACATCTAACACCAAACATAAAAATCAACTCAGACTGGGTCTGAGAGACCTAGGAGTAAAGCCCCAAATCATAAAGATCAAAAGAGACAAAATGAGACCAAACTTACAAATCTTGGCCAATAGGGAGCACTTGTGACCTAGAGGCAAGAAGCTGCACTGCAATCCTGAATCCACCAGCTGTTCTGGAGGAGAAGGATGAGTAGTCTCCTCCAGAATAATTAATTTCCTCTGAAGACCTGGCAGAGGGTCAACTAGGGGTCAGTTCCTACATGACAGTACACAACAACAATAACATGGTATAAACAGGCTTGCAAACACAGACAGAAATGCACAGCCAGTAGAGGACAAAATTGAGGAATTATTATTATTAGGTGCTATCAAGATGAATATGACTCATAGTGAGTCTATAAACAACAAATCTGAACTCTGTCCTAACCTGTACCAACCTCACAATATCTGACATACTCAAGCCCATTGTTGCACTCACTGTGTCAATCCACTTGGTTGAGAGTCTTCCTTTCCTTCACTGTCCCTCCAACTTTCCAAGAATGATTTCTTTCTCCAAGGAATATCCCTTCCTAGCAACATGCCCAAAGTACGTGAGGTGAAGCTTCATGACCCTTGTTTCCAAGAAACAATCTGGCTTCACCTTCTCCAAAGTGAAGAGCACCTGTGAAGTTTGTTCTTTTGGCACACCATGCAATATTTAGTACTCTCTTCCAACACTATAATTCAAAGACATCAATTTTTTTTACAATTATTCATTGTCCAGATCTCAGATGCATAGAAAGTGTTTTTAAAAATCATAGTTTGAATCAAGTGCACCTTAGTCCTCAAATTGACATAACTTGGTGAGGTCCCAGACTGTAGACTTTCCCAGTGCAATACATCTCCTGATCTCCTGACTAGTGGTGCCAAGCATGTTTATTGTGGATCCAAGAAAATGACATTATTGACAGTTTTAATCATTTCTCCATCTATCATGATGTTATCTATTGGTCCAGTGATGAGAAATTTTGTTTTCTTGACTTTGACATTTAGTCTGTATTGAAGGCTTCAGTGTTCAATATGGATTGAGGAATCCAAACTGAGGAATATAACCTAAAGTTTCAGCCCCTGTGTGCTTAAAAAAAGATTTTCCAATAGGGTGAAAAGAAAACCTACACTCTGGGGGAGGGGGGAAACAGTTAGCTTTGACATCTCAAACAAAGGTCTTATCACAAAAGTTTACATAATGCTATGTAGCTTCCACATGAAAAGAATGATAATCCAGCCACAAAATGGGTGAAAGCCATGGAAAAACTTTTGACAAAGGAAGACATTCAGATGGCCAACAGACACATGAAGCAATGCTCAAAATCACTGGCACTAAGAGAGGTGAAAATCAAAACCACAATAAGATGTCATCTCATCCTAGTAGAAATAGCAGAGTTTAACCAGGCAGCAAGCAATAAATGTTGGAGAGGATACAGAGATATTGGAACTCTTATACACTGCCAGTGGATATGTAAAATGATACAATCACTTTGGAAGGCACTTTGACATTCATAAAAAAGCTGAGCATAGAAATACCATTTGACTCACTTATTGCACTGCTAGGAATATACTCCAAGGAAAATGGAACTAAGACACAAATGACGATTTATACAACTATGCTTATAGAAGTATTACTCACAATAGCAAGGAAATGGAAACAGTTCAATGTCCGTCAACAAATTAATGGATTCAGAAATTGTGGTACATTCACAAAACGGACTACTATGCAGCACTAAGGAGCAACAATCTCATAAAATACTACATAGCATAGAAGAGACTAGAGAGCATTATGCTAAGTGAACTAACTCAGTCTCATAAGGGCAAAGACTGCTTAAGAGAAACATTGCAAAAATAAGGCAACTAATAAGATACGTATAAAAGCCCAAAAGGGGAAGAGAAGAGACAGGAAGGCAAAAGGTGGAGAGAGAAGGAAATCACTGCCATAAGAGAGTTTGGTGGATGGTGGGAAGGGGTGAGGAAATTAGGAAAGATCCAGTGGGGGCGTGAAAAGACAGGGGAATAGTAGGCATAAACCAATTGTGATTAATTTTATAAAATACAATATATATGAGTAATTATTTGAAACACAATGTGGATGTAGGGATGTGTGAAACACAGAGTACATTAAAGATACACAATATATAAGATTTTTGTATAAAACCAGTATAAATAAAAATATGGTGGTGGGGGAGGGGAAAAGACGAGTCAGAGCAGGGTTCAAATGGCATGGGCTCTAGTTTCCAGAATGAAAGGGATGAAAGTTTATGTGCTGTAAAGAATATACCAAATGTCACTAGACAACTTTTATAAAAATCATTAAATGAGAAAATAAACTGTGTAAGTGGTCACAGAAAACAAAATATTATTTTTAAAAACCAAAAGCAAATACATCATTATTAGCAAATTGAAGCAATAATCTACAGATTGGGAAAAAATGAGGGGTAGGGAAATGGGAAGAACTTGGTATGAAAAACAATATATTCGAATTTTGTAAATAAACTAGTGTAAAAGATAATGTAAACTAGAATATATATGAATGATTTTATGAAGCACAATGTAAATGAGAAATCGTATAAAAAACAATGTATATGAATGAAACATACTATAAAGGTATTGTTATATGAAATCAA
>NW_006400167.1:1148753-1161087 GCF_000299155.1 Elephantulus edwardii
TTCTCCAGCACCACAGCTCAAAGGCATCAATTCTCCTTCTATCCTCCCTAGTCATTGTCCAACTCTCTGATGCATAACAAGTGATTGCAAAGACCATAGCTACACACCTCTTATTCTGGAATGTTGTCATGCAAATCATATATTTCTTTTAAGCAGTTCTCTCCCTCATCTGTTTCAATGCAGATTATATTATTTATTACCTTTTTTCTTAGTTTCCTCCAACCTTGATGTTGTAACAGTGGCATTATGCAGTATTTGTCCTTTTGTGACTGAGATATTTCACTCAGCATAATGTCCTCCAGGATCACCCATGTTGTGTAATATTTTATTAGCTTCTTGTTTTTCAGTGCTATGTAGTGTTCCATCGTGTGAATATACTATATTTTTTCTATCCATTCATTTGTTGATGAGCATTTGGATTGCTTTGATCTCTTTGCTACTGTGAATATCACAGCAATAAACATGAGTGTGGATATTTCTGTTTGGGTGGCAGCTCTGGTTTCTTTAGGGTATATTCTTAGCGGTGCAATTGCTGGGTCAAATGGTATTTCAATTTCCAACTTTTTGAGAAAGAGCCATACTGCTTTCCAGAGTGGTTGCACCATTGCACCATTTTATACTCACAGTAGCAGTGAATAAGGGTTCCACTCTCTTGACAATCTTGTCAAAATTTGTTGTTTGCGGCTCTGTTGAACTTTGCTGTTGTTACTGGGGGGAGACAGTATTCTAATGGTTGTTATTTCCATCTCTCTGAGACATAGGGATTTTGAACATTTCTTCATGTGTTTGTCATCTAAATGTCTTGTTTGGTGAAGTTTCCATTCATATGCTGTGTTCACTTTGTGATCGGCCTGTTTATATTTCTTGTTGAGGTGCATGAGCATTCTAAAAAATTTAAGACATGAGTGCTTTATCAGGTATATAACCACCAAATCCCCCTCCCCCACAATCTGTGGCTTTCCTTTTTATCCTTTTGAAAAAGTTTTTGGATATGCATAGGGATTTGATTCTTAGGAAGTCCCATTCATCTATTTTTATCCTATTTATATTGTGGATTAAGGCTTCTAGAGTTCTTCCAAGCTTTTCTCTAATGAAGTTTATAGTCCTTGGTTTTACTCCTAAGTCTCAATACACTTTGAGTTGGTTTTAGTGTTTGGTGTGAGGTGTGGGTCTTGCTTGAGTTTTCTACATTTTGTTTTACAATTTTGCCAACACCATTTGTAAAAGAGGATTTTGTTTCCCCACTTAATTAATTTCATATCCTTGTCAAAAATCAGTTGACCATAGGTAGATGAGCTGATTACTGGATTCTCAATTCTATTCCATTGATCTGTATGTCTACCACTGTAACATGCTATCTTGACCATCACAGCTCTGTAGTAGGATGTGAGATCAGGGAGTGTGATGTCTCCTACCTTGTTTCTCTTTTTCAAGAGTGCTTGACCTATTTAGGGTCTCTTTCCATTCCAGATGAAATTGGAAATTGTCTTTCCATCTCATTGAAGTATGGAATTTGTATTGGGATTGCATTGAAAGTGTAGATTACTTTTGGTAGAATTGTCAGTTTTTTTAATTGAGGCAATTGTCTGTTTTCTGTATTGTCCTTACACTTTCTTTTCTTCTAGAGGCTGTAGGATTAGTGTACATAAAAAAAAAAAAACTCCAAAGACTCAGCAAAAAACTGTTAGAGTTAGGAGGCCAATTTAGTAGAGTGGCAGGATATAAGATCAATATGAAAAAAAAAAGCAGAGGGATTCCCCTACAATAACAAAGAGAATGCAGAGAAGGAAACTTAGAAAGCAGAACCATTTACAATGTTGTTGCTGTTGTTATGTGCCATCTAGTCACTTGTGACTCATAGCAATGCTATGTACAACAGCCCTAAACTGCTTTATCCTGTGCCAATCTTATTGTCTCTGATACACTTACCTGCATTACGCCAGTCACTGAACCAATCCATCTCATTGAGGGTCTTCCTCTCCTGCCCTGTTCCTCTATCCTCCCAAGCATGATGTCCCTTTCCAAGGACTGATCCCACCTTATAATATGACCAAAGTAAGTCAGAAGAAGCTTCAGAATTCTTGCCTCCAAGGAGCATTGTGGCTTTACCTCTCCAGGATGAACTTGTTTGTTCTCCTAGCAGTCCGTGATATATTCAGTACTCTTCTCCAGCACCACAGCTCAAAGGCATCAATTCTCCTTCTATCTTCCCTAGTCATTACCCAGTTTTCTGATGCATAACAAATACCTGAAAAGACCATGGCCTGTATCAGGCACACTTTAATCTCCAGACTGACATCGTTGCTTTTCCATACTTCAAAGAGGTCTCTGACAGCAATTAATCTTTTAATTTCCTAACTGCTGGTACCAAAAGTGTTGATTGTGGAGCCAAGCAAACTGAAGCTGTCAACAATCTCAATCTCTTTACCATCCATCATGATGCTGCTAGTAGGCCCAGTGGTGAAAATCTTTGTTTTCTTGATGTTGATATTGAAGGCTGCGGTCCTTGACCTTTTGCAGCAAATGCTTCTGGTCCTCATCTATTTCAGCAAGCAGGGTTGTGTTATCTGAATAATACAGATTGTTGGTGAATCTACCTCCAGTCCTGATGCCACATTTCTCCTCATAGAGGCCAGTCTCCTGGATAGTCTGTTCTGCACATAAATGGAAAAAATAATATGGAGATAGGACACATCCTTGGTGCACACCCCTTCCCAATTTTGAACCATGCAGTGTTTCCTTGCTCTGTTCTGATGACTGCCTTTTGGTCCAAGTATAGGTTTCACATAAGCACAATCAAGTGCTCTAGGATTCCCATTCTTCTCAGAGTCAGCAACAATTTGCTGTGATCCACACAGTTAATTGCCTTTGCATAGTCAATGAAACAAAGATAGACATTCCTCTGGTACTCCTTGCTTTCAGCCAAGATCCATCTAACATTAGCTACAATATGCCTCGTTCCATGGCCTCTTCAAAACCCAGCCTGCACTTCAGGCAGCTCTCTGTTGATGTGTTGTTCTAGTTGTTTTTGGATAATCTTCAGCAGAATCTTGCTTTCAGGTGGTATCAATGATATTATTCAATAATTTCCACTCTCTGTTGCATCACCTTTCTTTGGATCACCTTTCTTTGGGAACAAATATAGATCTCTTCAAGTAAGTTGGCCAAATGGTTGCAATATCCCACCACATATTGAGATACATAGGGTTGAACTTAACTAGAAAAGATCTATACAAAGAAAACTACAGAACATATCTGCAAGACACAATAAAAGGCCTAAAGAAATGAGAAAATGTGTCCTGTTTATGAATAGGTAGGCTCAATATTGTGAAAATGATATTCCTACCAAAAGCAATCTACATGTTCAATGCAATCCCAATCTAGATACCAAATTAAATTTTCAAGGAAATCAAAAGGAAAATCATCAAGTTTATTTAGAGAGAAAATAGACCCCAAACATGCAAAACACTTCTGAAAAACAAAAATGAAGTGGGGGGCATAGCACTCCCTGACCTCATAACATTATACAGTGGTAGTAACAAAAACAGCGTGGTACTGGTGCACAAACCAATGGAACAGAATTGAGAGTCAGGAAATAGTCCCAACTATCTATGGTCAACTGATAATTGACAAGGAAATAAAACCTATCAAATGGGGAAATGACAACCTCTTCAACAAATGATGCTGGCAAAACTGGACTTCCATCTCCAGAAAGCTGAATCAGGATCGACATCTCACACCATACTAAAAAAAAAAAAATCAACTCAAGGTGGACCAGAGATCTGATAGTCAAGCCTAAAACTACAAAGTTTATAACAGACAAACTGGGATCAGGCATAGAAGTCTCTACTGTATAAAAAGACTGCCAAATACAACCAGAAATGCGCAATCTGAAGAGGATAAAATTGATGAATGGGACCTTGTAAAGATCAAATCCCTGTGTACACAAAAACTTTTTCCAACATGGTGAAAAGAGAACCTACTAATTGGGAACAAATGTTTGATAATACCAGCTTAGACAAGAGTCTGAAAATGAAAGCTTACAGAATACTCCGGGGCCTCAATAAGAAAAAGACTGATAACCCAATTACAAAATGAGAAAAAGACATGGAAAGAATTTTCACAGAGGAAGCTACTCGAATGGACAACAGACATATGAAGAAATGCTCAAAATCACTGGCAATAAGAGGGAGAGAGGCAAATCAAAACCACAATGAGATACCATCTCACTGTGGTACTGGTGCACAAACCAATGGAACAGAATTGAGAGTCAGGAAATTTTATCAGAACAGCAAGTAATTAATGTTGGAGAGGATATGGCAAGATAGAAACTCTTACACATACATTATTGGTGAGATTGTACAATGGTACAACTTCTCTGGAAGGCAGTTTGGCATTTCCTCAAAAAGCTGAACACAGAAATTCCATATGACTCAGCTATTCCATTGCTTGGAATACACCCCAGAAAAATGATAATGTAAGCAAAGATAGAGACTTATACACCAATGTTCATAGCAGTGTTATTCACCATCACAAGAACATGGAAAGAGCCCAGATGTCCAATCACAATCAAATGGATTGAGAAATTATAGCGTGGCCGCCACATGACCCCAGAGGAGCGACAGCCCACCACTGTGTGTCCTCGCTGTGGCCTGCTGCCTCATAAACCCCCAGCAGCAGCACCCAAGCCCAGTTCCCCCGCCTCCCGGTGGTGGTGCCTCAGCCCCGTGCTCCCCCCGTAGCCCCAGACCCATGCTCTTGTGCCCCCCACCACATCCTTGTGCCCCCAACTACTCCCCCTCCCTCCCCTGCGGCAGCACCACAACCACATGCCTCCACCCTCGTCACAGCCCTGAGACCCCAGTGGCACCCCAGGGCCACTAGAGAGTCCTTAACGCCACAGAGACTGACCAACGTGGCGAGACATGGACAGTAGGATTTCAAATCAGAACGTTTGTTGGAGCAACTCTTTTCGGAGCTACAGGAACACAAAGCCATGCCTCGGATCCAGCCATTGCCTGAGGGCACCAGCTGAGCTGTTGTGTAACTGATCTGGCAGAAGAAAGGCTGATAGGATCCTGACTGGGTTTTCTGGGGCACTGCCGATTACCTGGGAGAGCAACCAAGGGTGAGTCCACTGGTGGGAACTTGGCCAAGCTCTCTTGGGCCACACCGACTGCCAAGGAATGAGCCAGCCAGTGGTAATCTGTCTGAACTTTTGTGGACACTGCAGACCAGCCAGAGGCAAGTGGGTCCGTAGGAATTAGACTTTGACTTTTCAGGTCCCGTTTGACCCAGGACCCTGCTTAGGCAGGGGCTGCTTTGTCAGGGCACCTGTGTAAGTGCCACTGGGCAGGGACTGCTAAGTGAAAATCACTGGGTGGGAGACGGACAGCTGGAATTTGAGTAGGGACAAAAATCGTGAGCACACTCAGCTGAGGTCCGAGTGAGGTCCCCCAAGTGTTTGAACTGCCCTTGTGATTGCCCCACCCCCGTGCCTGCCCCACCCCATTTGGCTCCACACCTGTGCCTACACATCTGGGCAATCAACTTGCTTTTAATTGGGAGTACCTTGACCTGTCTTACTAACAAGAGGCTGCTCTCATAGGCCCTGAACTGACATTTTCCTGAAGTCATAAGTTTAGAGAAACACACAAGTGGGGTAGCTGCCCAAATGATCACTAGGGCATTGTCTTCACATCAAGAACATATCAATGTCTTGGAGAAAGCAAGCTATCTCACACACTACACGAGAGCAAGCCAAGATGTCACCCCCAAAAGGTGACATAGTATCAAAGGATTTCCTGAAGCCAGAAAGTCTGATGGAACTTTTGACACAGAATTCAAAAGAAGAATGATTGAGTATATTCAGTGATAAAAGACAAACTTGAAGAATTACAGGATACTACAAACAAAAACCAGGAGGAGCTCAAAAAACAATCCAGAACAATGCAGAGAAAACAATCAAGGCATTAGCAGCACTGGAAAAACAAGAAGCCATGATCCAAAATATGAAGTCCAATGTTTCAGATGCTGTCAACATGATGGAGGGACACATGAGCAGAGCTGAAGAGATGGAACACAGAACCAGTGACATTGAAGACAGAATTGTCAGCACTGATCTGCTAGAGCAAAAAGCAGCCTCAAAAAAGAAGGAAAAAGAAGAAAACCTAAGAATAATGTGGGACACCATCAAGAGAAATAACATGTGCATCACTGAAATCCCAGAACAGGAAGAAGCAAGTAAAGACATTGAAAAAGTTGTGGAAGAATTACTAGAGGAAAATTTCCCAGACACAATGAAGAATGAGAGAAGATATATTTGAGAAATTATGGCATATTCACACAATGGAATACTATGCAGCATGCAGGAGTAATGATTTTGTGAATTACTACCTAACCTGGGAGGCACTAGAGAGCATTATGCTGAGTTAATTAACTCAGTTCCAGAAGAACAAATACTGTATAAAACCAGTATGTAGACTGAGTATGAGGATACAAAGTGGGGGCGGGGGAGAGTGGAAGTACAGGGGTGAGGATGTGCAGTGAGGGAGGATTAATCATGGGGTTACACTATTTGATGGGGGAGGCTGAGAAAAGTGGGAAGGATCTGGTGTGAAAAACAATATATTCAAATTTTGTAAATGAAAGAGTTTAAAAATAATGTAAAAGATAATGTATATGAATGTATGAAAAATAATGTTCATAAAAGATTGTATAAAACACAATGTATATGAATGAAACACTGTAAAAATATTATTATATGAAAATCAATAAAACAATTTTTAAAAAGACTTTAATACATGAAGAAATATTCAAAATAGCTAGCAATCAGAGAAATGCAAATTAAAACAACAATGAGATACCATCTCACTCCAGTAGCAGATAAAAACAACAAAGTTTAACAGCACAGTAAGCAATAAATGTTGGAGAGGATGTAGAGAAATTGGAACTCTTCTGCTTTGCTGATGGGATTTTAAAATGGTAAAACCACTCTGGAAGGCAAGTTGGCATTTCCTTTTCATCAGCTGATATTGTGGAACAACACTCAGGTCTTGATAACCAAATTGTCACTGGACAAGTACAGATTTTTCTATAGTCCAAAGAGAAGCTTTGAACAAGGAGAATCTAGTAAATAAAGAGGTATCTAATTGGGGGGGGGGGAAGCTGAACATAGAAATCCTATGTGACCCAGCTATTGCACTGTAAGGAATATACCTCAAGGAAATTAGAACTGAGACATGAGTTAAGATATGTACACCTATGTTCATAGCAGCATTATTCACAATATCAAGAAAATGAAAACAATCCAAATGCCCATCAGCAAATTAGTAGATTGAGAATTGTGATACATTCACAGAATGGAATACTATATGCATACTAAAGAGCAACAATTTTCTAAAATACTACATAACTGTTCCACAATCAGTGTGGCGTCAGGATTGGTGGAAGATCTATTAACAACATGCATTATGCAGATAACACAACCCTGCTTGCTGAAACTGAGGAGAGAACCTCATGCATTTGCTGCAGATGGTCAAGGACTACAGCCTTCAGTATGAACTGAGGCTCAATGTTAAGAAGACAAAGATTCTCATCACTGGACCAACTGGCAGCATCAGGATGGATGGCGAAGAGATTGAGATTGTTCACAGCTTCAGTTTGCTCGCCTCCACAGTCAACACTCTTGGCACCAGCAGCCAGGAAATCAAAAAACATATTGTAATGGGAAAGTCTGCTGTTAGGGACCTCTCTAAAGTACTCAAGAGCAATGGTGTGTCTCTGGAGATTAAGGTGCGTCTGATACAAGCCATGGTCTTTGCAATTATTTGTTATGCATCAGAGAGTTAGACAATGACAAGGGAGGATAGAAGGAGAATTGATGCCTTTGAGCTGTGGTGATAGAGAAGAGTATTGAATGTACCATGGACTGCCAAGAAAACAAACAGATTCGTCCTGGAGAGGGTTAAACTGGGCTACTCCTTGGAGGCAAGGATTCTGGGGCTTCGTCTGACATACTTTGGACATGTTGTAAGGAGGGAGAGGTCCATGGAGAGGGACATCATGCTTGGGAGGGTGGAGGGACGGCGCAGGAGGGGAAGACCCTCTATGAGGTGGATGGATTCAGTGACTGGGGTAATCGGGATGGGTGTGTCAGAGGCAGTGCCATTGGCACAGGATAGAGCAGGGTTTAGGGCTGTTGTACATAGAGTCACTATGAGTTGCAAGTGACTTGACGGCATACAACAACAACAACATCAACACAACAACAACTATATAACTTGGGAGAAACCAGAGAGCATTTTGCTGAGTGAAATATCTCAGTCACATAAAAACAAAAAAAAATGCATAAAGCCACTACTGTTAAAATATGAGGATGTTGTTGTGTTGTTGTTACGTGCCATCAAGTTGACTATGACTCATAGACAACACCCTATACACGATAGCTCTGAAGCCTGCTCTATCCTACTGACTCTGATGCAACTACCCCCATTATCCCAGTTATTGAACCAATCCATCTCATCCAGGGTCTTCCTCTCCTGTGTCCTTCTCTAAGGACTGGTGCCTCCTGGCCACATGCCCAAAGTATGTGAGATGGAGCTTCAAAATCTTTGCCTCCAAAGAGCAGCTTGTTCTCATCCTCTCCAGAACAGACCTGTTTATTCTCTTGGCAGTCCATGATATGTTAAATACTCTTCTCTAGAACCACAACACAAAGGCACTGATTCTTCTTCTGTCATCATCCTTAGTTATTATCCAAGTCTCCAATGCATAACAAATGATTGCAAAGACCATGGCCTGGATCAGGCACACCTTATTCTCTATACTGACATCATTGCTCTTTAGCACTTTGGAGAAGTCTTTGACAGCACACTGTCCCACAACAGTGTGTCTTTTTATTTCCTGACTGCTGGTGCCAAGAATGTTGTTTGTGGGACCAAGTAAGCTGAGATTGTTAACAATCTCAGTCTCTTCTCCATGTATCATGGTATTGTCAGTTAGCCCAGTGGTAAGAATCTACATCTCCTTGATATTGAACTTCTATCTACATTGAAAACTATAGTCCTTCACCTGCAGCAAATGCTTCAGATCCTCCTCAGTTTCAGCAAGCAGGGTTGTCATCTGCATGACTCAGGTTGATGATGAGTCTTCCTCCAATCCTGATGCCACATTCCTCCTCATAAAGCCCAGCCTCCCTAAAGATCTGTTCTACATATCCCATCAGATTGCTATTAGGCAGGCCATATCTTTCTTTGTGTTGGATCTCCCAGGGCTGTATTTCAATTTCTTGTGAATCCCTTGGCGTCTTGGTCCCTGTCCAGGGACACAAAGAACTTACACGTCCTGGCTGGCACACATCCAGAAGGGCTTAGACAGACCTCTTTCTAGCCAGGTACTCTATTCCTTACTGTAAGGTGAGAGTCAAGCTGGGGCCAGGGGCTATTCCACATCCTGTGTTCCACTTTACCATGTGCGGGGCAGCTGGAGGCAAGAGCTGTGAACTCAACTCAAGCACAGGATCAGCTCCTGCTTTCTCCCTTCTACCAGACTTCTGAGACAAATCCTAGATTTTACGTAATTTCATCAATAAATATGTCAGTATCTGTAAAGATTATGTGGAGCCATGGTGGTGTAAAAGGTGAAGTTTTAGGCTACTCTCTAAAAAGTTGGTGGTGTAAACCTACCAACCACTCTTTGGAGCCTCTACAGGCTCATAACCTAGTGGAGGAGGTCATGATTTGTAATTGACTCAAAACTAGGTTTTTATTTTAAAGGGTTTGAACTATAAAAATAACTCCCCCTATCCCTTTTAAAAATTCTATGAGAAATACCATATTGGGGAGGGAAAGGGTAGAAAAAAATCACAGAAATCCAATAGGTGATTCTTGATTCTCCAGGTTTACGTTTTGCTATACACCCTGTCTTCCCAGCATTTCCGTTTAAACTTCAGTTTAAGTCCCAGCCATTCTGATACTTCACTTTAAAACACTTTGTCATAACCTTACACAAGAAAGTTTTCCTTCAAGAATACACTAGATATGAACTTTGCAAGTGACCATGCAATGCCATTGTCACTCTGAAAACACAGCATCACCTCCTATGTTGTTAATATGGTCCCCCTGTCCAATTAAAACCACAGATAGTTGTAGCCATTTGTTTCAATTAGGACCCAAACAAGGGTTTCCTATGGAGACTAGCAGATGAAACTCATGACCTCATTCATAGTCTCTAGCTTGTGCCTCACATCCTTATATTTCATTTTCTAGTGATTTTCCCCTCCATGTTCCCTTTGCTGCTGCAGCCCCTAGAATGGCTTCCCTGGATTTTCTGCGAACTTGGAAGCCAGTTCTACTGTTGTTGTTGATGATGATGATGATGGTCATCGAGTCAAACACAACTCATAGCGACCCTATGAACAAAAGGCCTGAAGCCTTTCTGTAACTAACATTAGTTCTCCAAGTTCATGGTTTCCAGAGGCATATGGTTTAGGAAGTGGATACCACTCCTGCTTCAGTTCTACTAACCTTTATTATTTTAGCTCCTAATGTTTGGAAACCACACTGGAATCAGAAATCGTGGTGAAGTGCCAGACAGAAGCTGAGGTGTCAGAGATGCAGAGTACTTCAGGTTCACATGAAGAATGAATGTGGGCCTCCTATGGCTGGGTGTTTTTAGAACATGTTTAGGGCAGGGGCTATCTGACAGGTCACATGCAGGACCTGTGTGAGCCTGCTTGATGTCCTTCCAGTCCACCACCTCCCTGCCCAACACTGACATCCTCTCAGTGCCAAGACTGTGTCCTCCCAGGTCCCCATGAGTACTCACTTTTACATTCAACCCTTCTTCCAGGCAGCTCCTGGTTACCGTGTGGCCAAAATGATTATCAAGCAGGTCATATCCATTGGCTGTGTCATCAACTATGACCCCATTGTAGGTGACAGGCTCAAAGTAATCTTCTTTGAGCACTACCATGTGTCCCTGGCTGAGAAACGTATGCAGAGGCCTTCACTAGACCTGCACTACCTAAGGATGAGGCAGCTTGAGCTGGAGGGCGTGTCCACTCAGTGCAGCTGGGCCTCAGCTAGCACAGCATGTCTAGGTGAAAGGGCTCCATCTGCCCAGCACCTGACTTCCAGAGGGAAAATGGGGCTGCAGTCAGCCGTGCCTCTTCTCCTTCCCACAGTTGTACTTGGTTTTTCTGCCCCTCCACATTGCTTCCTGATCCTGGAGTCTTAGCTCCTTTGTTGGTATGCTATGCCTCTGGCTAGTGGTGTGTGGCCCTCTTTCTGCCCTGTATGAAGTTCTCTCCTACCATTGGCCTGACTGCTCAGAGGTGCATTGTTCTTTCACACTCTGTAGAGCTTGCTTTCTAAAGGTTCTGCAGATTGTTGCCTAGAGTTTAGGGTTGTACTTGCCACATAGTTACAGGTCCTGGATATCCTGGGTCTATATTGTTTCCCTCAAGTCAATCCCTGAGCACACACACATCCCACCCAGGTGCTCTTCCACACTGGAAGCTTCTGAGGTCCAGCAGCACAGCAGAGTGCCCTGACAGTGCTAGGTTCTACCCTGCACTGCCTATGCTGTCCTCTGGCCTTTGTGTGCCAGGCAGAGTGGTGTCACTGGTGCTGCTTCCTGAGCCACTTCACACCAAGGAGGCACGCTTCATGCCATGGCCATATTTGTGAGTGTAGTGGGCAGGGGCTGACAAGAACTTTGGTGCTATTGATTAGTCATTTGCTGATCTTTTAAGAACAGTGTCTCATGTGGTTCTCTCAGCTGCCTGGAATGCCCTCACTCCTCATGTTGGGACAGCTGACTGCTATAGTTTTTAGACTTAATCATCTTAATCTCTTGACACCTGTAGAGTTACCTTGTGATTGCTGGCCTCATTCCCATAGGATTCTTTAGCCCCAAGGATGAAAGACACCAGGGCCTTGTCTTCCTCTAGGCCAGCCTTGTCCCGTTTTGATAAAGGGGCTGACTCTGACCTCCAGGTTAGGTACAATGAGGGAGCTGAAGATGAACTGAGGGGGTGCAGAGCAGACAGTCCAGCCTATGTGACCCTGGGCAAGAACAGCCAGTCCTTGGTTGATGGAATTGGTGTAGGGGTGGGCCTAATAGTGTTATGGCAGAAAATGCGAGAATTAAACACTTAGCCGATATTGGAGATTGTTGTTGTTGTTATGTGCCGTCGAGTTGTTTGCGACTCGTAGCGACCCTATGCACAACAGCCCTAAACCCTGCTCTATCCTGCACCAACCGCACTGCCTCTGACACACCCATCCCGATTACCCCAGTCACCGAATCAATCCATCTCATAGAGGGTCTT
>NW_006400167.1:1163392-1171809 GCF_000299155.1 Elephantulus edwardii
GTAAAAGTTGGTAGAAATCATCTCTTTCTTCTTCTTTGGCTCTGGTTGTTGGTGCATATATCTGAATGATAGTGGTATTCACTGGACTTCCTTGTAAGCGTATGGATATAATCCTGTCACTCACGATGTTGTACTTCAAGATGGATCTAGAAATTACTTTTTTTACTATGAAGGCAACCCCATTTTATTACACATGGTTCCAAAAATGTCAACTATTGTCAAAACCATTCTGACCCAAAGGGGAAGCAAAGATTGGGTTTATATTCAGAGACTGAACATGGGAGTTACACAAAGTTCATTGTGGTTGGCAGTTGAGCTTTCTTTACATTTAGGAGTCATTATTGTTTCTGATTTCTCATGAGTATCTACGCCCTGGGTCAGGTACAGGAAGTAATCAGGAAGTAGTAACCAAGCTGGGTCAGCATGTACTGGGAAACATAAACCTTAGAAACATATATTATTGCCAAAATTATTAAGGCCTACATTTCTGAAAATGACTGATAGAACAAAACGGCTCTCTAATGCTAACATATAAAATGGTTTTTCTAATGCTTAGCATATAAGCTTCTATTATAATAACATCTGTGCTGACCATCTAAGGACAGACTGTCTATTTTGGGGAGTTGTTGGTAGACAGAGAGGAACAAGACTGGAGTTCCCAACCTGGAGCATAAGTCTGAGACACAGCTCCCTTTCTGTTCTAGGAAGAGGAACTTTTGCAGTAGCATCTAGAAGGGGTGGCACCTTAGCACATATGGTGACATAGCTGCAAAGGTGGATCACATCCCTGTCCTTGCTCTAGTGATTCCGTCTGCAGATCTGTCACTGCAGGCATCGAGACCTCGGGTAAAGCCAACATGAAGTTTATGCTCAACAGAGCCCTCACTATCAGGAGCATGAACAGCATCAACGTGGACATGACTGGGGAGGCAGGAGAGGAGAACTTCATTTTTGGCATGTGGGTGGAAGATGTGGAGCTGCTGTACCAGAAAGGATGTCTGCATACCATTCCTAGCCTGAAAAGGGCACTGGGAAGCGCCCGGGGACAATGCCTAGGCTGGCATACAGTTAGGTGTGGCTTGACAGTCAGGGGACAGGCAACCATTTCAGATTGGCCTCAGCTTTCGCTGCTGTTTCCATGCTGCTCTGACTACTAATTCTGCTAGGCTCAAATAGTTTATAGAACAGGCTTTCCATGGATACACCTTCCTCCAGTGGTATGCAGAGTACTTATCCCCCAGTCCCTGGAGGAGATAACTTCCCTCCCAGGAGGGTCGCTGGGCCATCATACAAGGTAGACGGCTTCCAGTTCCCTCTTATCATTCACAGTGGGGATGATACATACCTGTTATCAGTATACATAGCTGGCATCCGATACCACTAGTTATCTAGTACTGCTTTAATATGTTGTTAGGTGCCATGGAGTTGACTATGACTCTATAAGCAACAATCAAAATCTTGATCTATCCTGAGTCATCCTCACAATCTCTGTCAGGCTCAAGCAAGTTGTAGTCACTGTATTAATCTATCTCGTTGAAGGTCTTCCTTTCTGTCTCTGAACAGCCTTTCACCTCCACCTTTCTCATCATAGTGTCTTTTTCCAAGATCTGATTCCCCTTAACATGTCCAAACTATGGTGAGATGAAGTTTCACCACCCTTATCTCTAAGGAGTAACCTGGTCACACTTATTCCAATACAGATTTGTTCATTTAGCTGTGCATGGCATATTTAATACTCTTTGGCAACACCACAATTCCAAGGCTACATTGTTTTTTTATCTTCCCTACTGATTGTCGGTCAGATACTTGGAAGAAAATGGAAGATATAATGGCTTGGATCAAATACATAGTCCTTAAACTGACTTCCTTGCTCTTAAGAACTTTGAAAATGTCATTTATAGAAGATTTGCGGAATGTAGCATGTCTTTTGATCTCTGACTGCTGCTACAGACACCACAAATAGATGACCTTAACAAATAAAAATTTATATTACAGTTTAGGAGGCTCTCACTCTCTCACTGCTGTCGAGTTTATTATTGTTCATAGCTGATCCTCCACTGAATTTCCAAGGCTATATCACATGGGAGGAGATTGCTCAGCTTCCTCCTAAGCAGTATCTGGGGGATTTGGACTGCTAGTAAAGTGCAGCCTTTGAGTTAGCAGGAAAACACTGTTAGAGCCTGTACCACTAGATCTTCCTGGTAGGAGGCTAGAAGTCTAAATTCAAAGGAGACTGTTATTACCTTTAGCATCTAGAAGTCCTTCACTTCTTGGACAGTTCTGTGTGTCTCAGCCTGTCCCATGTATCAGGGAGCTTCCCAGTACAGTGACTTGGCTCCAAAGGGACATACTCACTCCTGGTGATTACTTCCTGGTAATGTTGAGGTCCCCCCTCTCTGCTTGCCTTCTCTCCTTTTATCTCTAGAGAGACTAAAATTTATATAGGGAAACTATCAAGGATCTCTGGTGGCCTACTGCTAAGGAGCTGTGCTACTAACTGAAAGGTACAAATCTACCAGCTGCTCTGTGGGAGAAAGAAGGGCTATCTCCGTCCATGCAACTTACTGCCTCTGAAAATCTGCTGGAGGACCCAACTACAGGTTGATTCGGTTTACTCCATGGCACACAACAACAGAAAAACTACCTTTACATTAGATCAGGGCTCTGATGGGATTAAGGACTGCTGTTGTGTTGTTATGTGCCGTCGAGTCGCCTACGACCCATAGTGACCCTATGTACAGCAGCTCTGAACCCTTCCCTGTCCCGAGCCAGTCACACTAATTTCGGCACACCAACCTCCATTATCTCAGTTACTGTATCTCAGTTACTGTATTTCTCATCCAGGGTCTTTCTCTCCTGCACTGTCCCTCCACCCATCTAAGCATGATGTTCTTCGCCAAGGACAGGTTTCTCCTGGCCACGTGCCCTAGGTATATGAGACGGACCTTCAAAATCCTAGCCTTCAAGGAGAAACTTGGTTTCACCCTTTCCAAGACAGACCTATTTGTTTTTTTGGCAGTCCATGGTATGTTCAAGACTCTTCTCCAGCACCACAATTTGAAGACATCAATGCTCTTTTTATGTTTCGTTTATTAGATTACAGTGGGTAAAACAATCCCAGTCTGTCATTATGTAAATTCAATTTAGAGAGATACAATTCAATCCACCACATTCTAACCTTTTGCCTCACAAAATCATGACCTTGTCACCTGCAAAGCACCCCATCATATGATTCCCAAAGTCTTAAAACAGGTTCAAGTCCAAATTCCATCCTGGGACAAAATTTTTCTTCTTCTGTGAATCTAAAATACAAGTTATCTGCTTCCAAAGTACTATGATAGAACAGATACAAAGTGGACAGTTCCATTACAAATGATAGATATTGGAAGGAAAGAAAGGGTAACAGCATCAGTTGTTGTTAGGTGCCATCAAGTCATCTATTGCTCATTTCAATTTAGTGAATAACAGATCTGAGCCTTGCCCTTTCTGTGCCATCCTCAACAAGCCCATTGTGGTAGTCACTATGTCAATCCATTTCATTGAAGGTTTTCTTCTCTTTCTCTGACCCCCTACATTTTCCAGCATGACTTTTCCCAAATTTGGCCCCTTCTGACGAGACACCCAGAGTGTGTATGGTGGAATTTTACCATCCTTGCCTCTAAGGAGCACTCTGATTGCATTTCCTCTAGAACAGATTTGTTTGTTCTTTTGACTGTGAGATATTCAATACTGTTGTATATAATGACATAATGCAGAAGCTAAGTAATAATTCCTATGATCTGATAAATCAAAAGTCGTTAAAAGATTAAGTTCAACGCCATAAATCCAATCTTTTCCAACCTCTACTTTTAAGCTCATTTTTCATACTTTGGGCATGTAGCTAGGCAAGTAATTCCTTGGAAAGGGACATGAAGTAGAGGAAGACCTACAACAAGACAGATTGATAACGATGACTTCAGCAATGGGTTCTAGTGTGTCAGAGATTATGAGAATAGCACAGGATAAGGCAGGGTTTAGGTCTGTTTATAGAGTTGCTGTGAGTCTCACTTAACTGGAAAGCACCTAACAACTCCTTATCTAATTTCAAAACTTCTTTTGAAATTTAGATATCTGTTAGAGATTAGTATCAAATTCTGATGTAGTTATCTAGTGCTGGTATAAAAAGAGATGTTGTTGTTATGTGCCGTCGAGTTGCCTGCGACTCATAGCGACCCTATGTACGACAGCCCTAAACTCCACTCTGTCCTGAGCCAATCGCACTGTCTCTGACACTCCCATCCCAATTATCCCAGTCACTGAATCAATCCACCTCATAGAGGGCCTTCCTCTCCTGCGCCGTCCCTCCACCCTCCCAAGCATGATGTCCCTCTCCAAGGACCGGTCTCTCCTCGCTACATGTCCAAAGTAAGTTAGACGGAGTCTCAGAATCCTTGCCTCCAAGGAGCCACCCGGTTTAACCCTCTCCAGGACAAATCTATTTGTTTTCCTAGCAGTCCATGGTATTCTCAATACTCTTCTCCAGCACCACAGCTCAAAGGCATCAGTTCTCCTTCTATCCTCCTTGGTCATTGTCCAACTCTCTGATGCATAACAGGTGATTGCGAAGACCATGGCCTGTATCAGACGCACCTTAGTCTCCAGAGAGACACCACTGCTCTTCAGCACTTTGGAGAGGTCCCTAACAGCAGACTTTCCCATGGCAATGCGCCTTTTCATTTCCTGGATGCTGGTGCCAAGACTGTTGACTATGGAGCCAAGCAAACTAAAGCTGTGTACAATCTCAATCTCTTCACCATCCATCCTGATGCTGCCGATTTGTCCAGTGGTGAGAATCTTTGTCTTCTTGACATTGAGCCTCAATCCATATTGCAGGCTGCAGTCCTTGACACTCTGCAGCAGGTGCTTCAGGTCCTCCTCAGTTTCAGCAAGCAGGGTTGTGTCATCCGCATAACGCAGATTGTTGATAAATCGTCCACCAATCCTGACCCCACATTTCTCCTCATAGAGCCCAGCCTCCCGGATAATCTGTTCTGCATATAGGTTGAAAAGGTATGGAGATAGGATGCATCCCTGGCGTACGCCCTTCCCAATTTTGTCCCTTGCTCTGTTCTGACGACTGCCTCCTGGTCCAAGTATAAGTTTCGCATTAGAACGATCAAGTGTTCAGGGATTCCCATTCTTCTCAGAGTCAGCCACAGTTTGTTATGATCTACACAGTCAAATGCCTTTGCATAGTCAATGAAACACAGATAGACATTCCTCTGGTATTCCCTGCTTTCAGCCAAGATCCATCTAACATCAGCTACAATATCTCTAGTACCACGACCCCTCCTTCTGAAACCAGCCTGGGCTTCTGGTAGTTCTCTGTTGATGTGCTGTTCCAGTCATTTTTGGATAATTTTCAGTAAAATCTTGCTTGCACGTGAAATCAGTGAAATTGTTCTGTAGTTTCCACATTAGGTTGGGTCACCTTTCTTTGGGATAGGAACAAATATCGATCTCTTCCAGTCAGTTGGCCAAGTGGTCGTTCTCCAGATTTCTTGGCACAACTTGGTGAGCACATCCAGGGCAGCATCTGTTAACTGAAATATATCAATTGGTATACCATCTATTCCTGGAGCCTTATTTTTGGACATGTCCTTCAAAGCAGCCTGAACTTCTTCTTTCATCACCATAGGCTCTTGCTCATATGTTGTTTCATGAAATTCTTCTGTGTCTTCCAATTCCACAAGTAAATTACTTTAACAAACAGAATTGCATTCTCTCATAGGTGGGGAGGCTAGAAGTCCAAATTCAGGGTGCACCTCTCTCTTGGAGAAGTCCTTGTCCCTGTCAGTTCTGGAAGAAGATCCTAGTTTCCTTCAGCATCTGTAAGCCCAGCATTCCTTGAAATCTGCATACATTTATATCAAGGAGCTTCCCAGCCCTAGAACTAGAATATAAAGGATACTCAATACTTGGTCTCCTTTCTTGGTGATGAGTGTCTACCTCCACCCCAGACTCTCTGCTTGTGTCTCTTTTTATTTGTTCTGAGACAAACAGCAAATCCAGGTTGTGATGAGATTAAAGGCTGCATTCCACCCTTCATCTTTTCATAATTATTGAAATTGTCAGATCATGGGGATCATTACATAGATTCCACATTACATCATTGACTACATGCATTTTTAGAGGACACAGTTCAATCCATGACAACTCCTTTTTGGAGTCAAAATCATGGTTTTCTAGCCTGAGGATGCTCAGCCAACTTAGAAATTAGAGGTTTTCCTGGTGCTGCATTTATATTACTTTAAAAAATAATCTTATTGGTTTTACTCAGAGAAGTCGGTGAAGTTGTAGAGTCCTCTTTTCCCCCTCAGTCTCCCCACTGTTTGCACCTTGCATTTCCTGTCCTCTGTTGAAATCATCACTGTTAACCACAATCCCATTCTCTGCTGCCAGAAGCAGCATCTTCTGAGACAGACACTACGGCTGTCAAAGTTTCACCAGCCTGCTCAGCCTAGGGTGGCTCCTGATGTTTCATAACCTTAATCTTCTCAAGGGGCCCAATCTAGCTTAATTCTGAATGATGGGAGAAAGATCTATCTAAATGCCTACATGCTTGAGAGTTGGTGAGGCCACAGACACCAACCAGATGAAATGTAAATGTCACTTCAGAGCTGTGTCTTGCACACTTTTCCATTCCACCCTACACTACCCAAGGCTCTTCCTACTGTTGTCCTGGACGCTGAGCATGCAGAGTACTGTTCACATCTTGAGCTAATAACATGGGCCTCCCTCTCCTGTTTGCCTTCATTTCCTCTCCATCTTCACTTCTTAAGCCTTGCCTCTTATGGTAGACGTATGTGGGGGTGTGAGTGAGATGCAAGTGCAGGAAGTCCAAATATGGGGATTCCAGGTGATTAAGTGCTGTGGGCATGTGTATATGGAAGCTCTCTGCAGGCTTTCACAAGAGGCCTATCCTGAGCAGCATCTGAAGGAGACCTAGTGTGGGTCACATGATGAACTATACATTTTCCAGAAAGGATTTTTTTTAAAGGGAAGCAGGTGACATTTGCACTTGCACACAACACAATTCCAGCACCTGTCCCTCAAATGCCCACTTTAAGTATTCAATGGTTGCCTGTGGACAGTGGCAGCCATCTCAGGTACGCAGAACCTGGCCATGGGGAGCAGCTGGGAGCTCCTCCTTAGGGACATTAATGCCAAACTGTGGCTTGATTACCAAAAGTATGATGCCAGAGAGTACTATGACCATCTCCTTGAGATGAGGCAGGCAGTAGACTAGGTTGACAGTGTATTCCTCTTTCCCAATAAGCCTAGCTTCTTCAAGGACATTGTTAACATGCTGATGCACAATGATAGGTAGGAGCCAGACCTATGGGCCTGACACAGGCCTGATGCTAGTGGTGCTGGCAGAAAGGACCTAACCAGGGTGTTGAGGGACGAAATGTTTAGAGGGAACTAGAGGATCCTTTTCTGTTCAGTGGGCCCTGACTGGCCAGAGCCGCAGAAACCAGAAGATAGGGCCACAACTAAATGAGTGCTGGAGCTAATGGTGGTCATGGCAGGGCCACTTCTGGACAGTGGGAAATATTTGTTTGACTTGGTGAATAAGTGTGACAGATCACAATGACACTGGGTGGTTAGGCCTTTGGTAGAGGGTCTCTCAAAAAGATGGGAAGACAGGACAATTCCGGAAATTTCTTTTTTTTTTTTTTTTTTTTTCAATTCCGGAAATTTCTGAGGAGGTCAGGTGAGGTGAGGAGAGTGCTCACATTGTGTACATGATGGCCCTTGCTGGTGTGTATAAATTACGATGGAAACAACACAGTGAGGACTTTAGTGCACTGCAGTTAACTTGATGAGGTCTCATGGAACAGGACTCATTTTATAAAAGGCAGTTCTGGTAGGGTAGTCCACAAGAGTTTCCCTGTGTTTTGTTTGTTTGTTTGGGATTTTTGTTGTTGCTATTTTTAATTCCAATAATATTTTATAGATATTTATCCAAATCATACATGGCATTTAGTTGTCATAGTTCTTAACCACCTCTAATCTTTCCTTGTCTTTCATAATAAATATTTTTGAAGAATACTTTGAAGTTATATAACTCTTTTTCTTCATCAAAATTTTAACCATAAATTAACTTATTTGATTTGTATAACCCAGAAATAATGTAGATATTTACAAAAAAATACTTAGAGGCAAAATCTTTAGAGAAATGTTTATAGAACTTTGCTCATAATCACCGAAAACTTGAAGCAATCCATGTGTACTTAAGCTGGTAAACAGATCCATTTTATATCTATTCATACAATGGAATACTACTCAGCAATAAAAAAGAAACGGCAAAGGAGGTTGAGTTTTCAAGTATGGAAATACAAAGGAAGAGGAACAGTTGTAAGCAGACACTGGTG
>NW_006400167.1:1198250-1211954 GCF_000299155.1 Elephantulus edwardii
ATTGGGATGGGAGTGTCAGAGACAGTGCGATTGGCACAGGACAGAGCGGAGTTTAGGGCTGTTGTACATAGGGTCGCTATGAGTCGCAGGCGACTCGACTGCACATAACAACAACCTAAACTAACAAAAACTGAAATTGAAGAACTGAACACACTCATTACGAAAGAAGAAATTAAAAAAGTAATAAATTCCACCCATATTAAGACCAGATGGTTTTCCAAGTGAAATTTATGAAACACTTAGAGAAGAATTGCCACCAATTCTACATAAACAATTTCAGAAAATAAAAAAAGATGGACTTCTCCCAGACTCATTCTATGAAGCAAACATATCCTTAATACCAAAGTCAAGACAAGACACCACCAAAATAGAAAGATATAGGTCACTATCTCTCATGAACATAGATGCAAAAATCCTGAATAAAATCCTGGCCAAGAGAATAAAATGATACATTAAAAAAAGTTTTTTTCACAGGGAGCTTTGGTGGCCTAGTGGCAAGAAGCTACACTTGCAATCCCAGAGGTCTGCGGTTTGAATCCACCAGATGCTCTAATGGAGGAGGGACAATCTCCTCCTATACTAGTCAGATTCAATTTGACAGTACACACACACACACACACACACACACACAAATAACAGCAGTAAAAAAATTTAAAAAAAATAATAATTCACCATGACCAAGTGGGATTTATAACAGGTATGCAAAGATGGTTAAACATAAGAAAAACAATCAGAGTAATTAATCCTATTAAGAAAGCAAAGAACAAGAAGCATATGATGCTATCAATTCATGCAGAAAAGGCCTTTGATAAAATCCAAAACCATTTCATGATTAAAATGCTCAACAAAATAGGAATACAAAAGAATTTTCTCAACACAGTAAAAAGTATATACACAAACCCGAGAACCAGTGTTGTTCTCAATAGAGAGAGGTTAAAGGCATTCCCTTTGAGAACAGAAACTAGGCAAGGACACCCACTATCACCTATCCTATTCAATATTGTATTAGAAGTCTTAGCAATAGCAATAAGACAAAGGAAGGAAATAAAAGGTATCCAAATTGGCAAAGAGGAGGTAAAATTATCTCTCTATGCACATGATATGATAGTATACTTAGAAAACCCTAAAGACTCAGGAAGAAAACTACTGGACATAGTTGACCAATTCAGCAAAGTGGCAAGATACAAGATCAACATATACAAATCAAATGGATTTCTCTACAGCGGCAAAGAGATTATAGAATTGGAGCTAAGAAAAACAATACTGGTCATAATAGCTAACCACAAGATTAAATACTTGGGAGTAAATCTAACTAGAAACACAAATAATCTATTCAAAGAAAATGACAAAACATTAATATATGGGGGAAAAAAAGAGGACTGGAGAAATATGAGAATATACCTTGCTCATGGCTAGGAAGGTTCAATATTGTGAAAATGACAATCCTACCAAAAGCAATCTACATGTTCAATTCAATCCCAACACCATTCTTCAATGAGATGGAAAGGCAATTAGCAATTTCAGTGGGAATGGGAAGAGACCTAGAATAAGCAAAGCATTCCTGAAAAAGAGAGAAATGAGGTAGGAGGCATCTCTCCCAGATTTCAAATCCTACTACACTGCTGTGGTGGTCAAGATGGTACAATGACAGACATATAGATAAACGGAATAGAACTGAGCACTCAGAAATCAGCCCATCTACCTATGGTCAACTGATTTTTGACAAGAAGATAAAATCAGTTAAGTGGGAAAATGACAGCCTTTTTAACAAATGGTGTTGCAAAAATTGGAAAACTATCTGCAGAAGACTCATGCAAGATTTACACCTCACTTCATACACAAAACCCACCTCTAGGTGGATCATGGACCTAGGACTAAAACCAAGGACTATAAACGTCATTAAAGAAAAGCTTGGAAGAACGCTAGAAGTCGTAATCCACAACATAAACAGTCTTCCAAGCATACTGAAAAATCTACAACCAGGAAAAGATAAAATAGATGAATGGGACCTTCTAAGAATCAAATCCCTATGCACATCTAACAACTCCAACAGGGTAAAAAGGGAAGCCACACACTAGGAAAAAATATTTGGTAATGACAGGTCTGATAAGGGACTCACATCTAGAATTTATAGAATACTTGAGCGCCACAACAAGATAATCAACCCAACTGCAAAATGGTCTCAGGATATGAAGAGACACTTCATCAAAGAAGGCATTCAGATGCCTTCTTTGAAGAATTTCTTGGAGCTAAGAAAAACAATACCTGTCACAATAGCTAACCACAAGATTAAATGCTTGGGAGTAAATCTAACTTCAAAGAAGGCCAACACATGAATAAATGTTCAAAATCCCTAACTCTAAGAGAGAGGCAAATTAAAAGACATATGAGATATCATATCACTCCAGTAAGAATAGCAAAATTCAACAGCAACAAACAACTATTGCTATTGTGGAGAAACTGGAACACTTATTCACTGTTGGTGGGAGTGTAAAATGGTGTAACCACTATGCAAGGCAGTACGGCACTTTCTCAAACAGTTGACCCAGAAACTGCACTAATGGAAATAAATGCTAAAGAAATCAGAACTGACACCCAAGCAGATATATGCACACTCATGTTTGTTGCTGCTTCATTCACAAAAGCAGAATTGGAAACAATCCAAGTACCCATCAATAAACAACTGGATAGAGAAGCTGTGTTATATTCACACAAAGAAATATTATGCAGCACTGAAAAACAAAGAACTCATGAAATATTATACAAAATGGGTGACCATGGAGAACATTACGCTGAATGAAATATCTCAAGTCAGAAACCGAAAAATACTGTATAATGCCACTATTATAAATACAGGACTGACAGGGGGTTGGGAGGAAACTAAGAAAAGAGTGGAAAAGTAATGTGCATGGCATTGAAACAGATGAGGGAGAGAACTGTATAAAAGGAATATATGATTAGGCATTATTGGTATGACAAGAGTCCAGAGTAAGAGCCGCATAGTAAAGCGGTCTGTGGGGTAGACAACTGTATAACAATGAAAGAACTGTTTTTCCAAAGAAAAAAGTGAACTGGGGGGTAAGGGAGGGCAAGGTGGAAAATGTGCAATAATGAGTGAATGAAATCCAAGTTCTTTATAAACTTAAAATATCAATTAAAAGAAGACAGGATTAATTATGGGCAAGGTCCAATGGCGATTAATTTTATAAAACGTAACATGGAAATGATTGTATGAAACTCAATGTATACAAACTTTATAAACAAAGCAATATGAAAGGGGAAAAAAAACCCCAAAACAAAAAATTAAAAGGTAGTTATTTAGCAGAACTGAAATGAATTCCAAGGCAGAGATGACATGTGTGAGGAAGCTGAATGGTCAGTGACTATCTGCCCTGTATTTGCCATCTTCATTCTGCACAGGGAGATGCAGTAACATGTAGTCAAAGTGACCCTCTGCCCTCTATCTGTCACTTAAAGACCTGGCTTAGTCAGAGAGGGACTTGAGTGTCGTTACAGTGGAGGTGGGGCAGGGATTAAGGGAAGTCAGGAAGCTTGGCACTGATGGATAATATTACTCTCTGTACCTCTTGTTCTCAGCTCCTGCGTGGGGCTCTTGCCTTCTGCTGTGGAGGGGGTACAGCAGTTAGTATTGGGCTGCAGAGCACTTGTGTGCCCTTAAGTGTGGGGATGGCAGCACTGAGACAGGGGGTCAGGGCCAGGACCAGTGAAAGACTAAAAGCATATCTGTTAGGCTTCCAGTGCAGAATGTGCTACAATATTAGCTTGCTTTTTTAAAAAACAAACAAAACACAAGTATCACAAGGAAATGAACAAACTCAAATCTTGTGTTTGCCACTAAAAATTATACTTAAGTTTCATGAATAAAGGCAGTGCCATGTATGTATTTAACATGGCTGAAGTGTAGCATATAATCCTGCCCCCAGCCAAGACTAACTGGCCTTGTTGGTGTTTTGGGTATCTGGCGGGTCTCTCTCTGCCCACCTTAGCAGAGAGCAGCCCGAGGCCCTCTCTAAGCCAAATGTCAGAGCCCAATTCCCTCCAGTGCCCACAACTTGTCTTGGGAGTGGTGTTGTGTGTGGGAATCACCTGACAGTAGTGCTTACATCCACCCTGGAGTCTAGGTTATGCTGTGGCTGTGCCTGATAGCACACAGTTGACCCACAGGTGGGTGCAGCTACATGTAGTAACTCAGTGCAAATAGAGAGTAAACAATATGCAGTAAAAGGTGAAAGATTTATACGATCTGAAGAAAAAAAACCCAAGAAAAAGAAATGGAAGCAATTTCAGGTTTATTCTATCTATGTCTCTTTTTAAATAAAATTTTTATTTTCTCCTTTAAAAAAAAAAAAATAAAACCAACCTAGCGAGCACGGCTGGCTGCAGCGCGGGTCAGTGCGTCTTCTCTCCTTGCGGTAAATAGGTGGTTGGCGGCCGGTTGGGATCCCTGATACCGTGGTTCCTGAGTGTTATCTGCTTCTTGAAAGTGTATGTGCTGCTGAAGCGAGCATGAGACTGTAAATCTTAATAGGAGTAAAGTATCTCACCTTTTTCTGGCAAACTGGCTGCAGTGTGAGCGGCTTCTCCTTGTCCTCATACCCAGCGGTGTGCCCTCGTGCAGAGCCTTATCGAATTGCCAGTCAGCGTGCTTCAAGGGAGCTTGGAACAGTCATCTGGTTTGCAATGCATACCCCCGGGAGGAAAAATGGTTGAACCTGATCGCCCAGGAAAACTCTTCATTGGAGGGCTCAATACAGAAACAAATGAGAAAGCCCTGGAAGCTGTATTTGGCAAATATGGACAAATTGTAGAAGTGCTCTTGATGAAAGATCGAGAAACCAACAAATCAAGAAGATTTGCTTTTGTCACCTTTGAAAGCCCGGCAGATGCCAAAGATGCAGCCAGAGATATGAATGGAAAGTCTTTGGATGGAAAGGCTATCAAAGTGGAACAAGCCACTAAACCAGTATTTGAAAGTGGTAGGCACGGACCTCCTCCACCTCCAAGAAGCAGAGGTCCTCCAAGAGGTCTTTGAGGTGGAAGAGGAGGAAGTGGAGGAACCAGGGGACCCCCTTCACGTGGAGATGATATGGATGATGGTGTGGCTATTCTATGAACTTTAAAATGAGTTCTTCTCGGGGACCACTGCCAGTGAAAAGGGGACCACCACCACGAAGTGGAGGGCCACCTCCGAAAAGATCAGCCCCTTCAGGGCCAGTTCGAAGCAGCAGTGGAATGGGTGGTAGAGCACCTATATCACGTGGAAGAGATAGTTATGGAGGTCCACCAAGAAGGGAACCCTTACCTTCACATAGAGATGTTTATTTGTCCCCAAGAGATGTTGGGTATTCTACTAAAGATAGTTATTCAAGCAGAGATTACCCAAGTTCTAGGGATACAAGAGATTATGAACCACCACCAAGAGATTATACATACCGTGATTATGGTCACTCCAGTTCACGCGACGACTATCCACCCAGAGGCTATAGTGATAGACATGGCTATGGTCGTGATCACGATTATTCAGATCATCCAAGTGGAGGCTCCTACAGAGATTCCTATGAGAGTTATGGTAACTCACGTAGTGCTCCACCTACACGAGGGCCCCCGCCATCTTATGGTGGAAGCAGTCGCTATGATGATTACAGCAGCTCACGAGATGGATATAGTGGAAGTTGAGACAGTTACTCAAGCAGCCGAAGTGATCTCTACTCAAGTGGCCGTGATCAGGTTGGCAGACAAGAATGAGGACTTCCTCCTATGGAAAGGGGGTACCCTCCTCCACGTGATTCCTACAGCAGTTCAAGCCGCGGAGCACCAAAAGGTGGTGGCCACGGAGGAAGCCGATCTGATAGAGGGGGAGGCAGAAGTAGATACTAAAACCAAACACAACTTCGGACCAAAATCCTTGTTCAGTGAAACAAACAAAAAGTGGAATCTATTCTGTCCTAACTATCCAAGGACAATTGAAAGGAAAAAATTTTGTTACTTTT
The DNA here is from genome assembly GCF_000299155.1 of Elephantulus edwardii. Taxonomy (NCBI): domain Eukaryota; kingdom Metazoa; phylum Chordata; class Mammalia; order Macroscelidea; family Macroscelididae; genus Elephantulus; species Elephantulus edwardii. Next base: position 1,204,262 of record NW_006400167.1, read on the forward strand.
TAAAATTTCCCGTTAAGTTCTCCATAATTTTTATGTTCTTGTGAGGAAAAGCAGTAAACATGTTTAATTTTACTTGCTTTTATGACTTTGCTTTCAACATACAAATGTTAAATGTGTAAGACTTGTGTACTGGGGTTGTAATTCTCTTTTAACTGTTCCTGAAGGCCACTATCTATTGAATTAACCCCAGTAGATGAGGCAAGCAGTACTAAGATTTTTCATGGACATCTAGCCATCTAAAATGGACAGATAATTCATTCTGCCTATATAAACAAGCTAGATGGGTAATATAAAAGGGTGGTTGAGTGTGCTACTCTTTAAGATATCAGGGTGTCTTCAGACTGAAATCTCAGTGTGAAAAACCTGAGAACAGATGCTTATGTAAGGAAAACGCTGTTCACTCAGTAAAGCGAAAAAAGCACATAGATAATGCTGGCCATATATTGCCTTTCTGACATTTCCTTAGGAATCTGCAAGAGCCTCCCCTTCCCCTTCCCCCAACAAGACCATTGAAGTGTGTGTTAACTACAGAATACTAAATAAAAAAGTTTGGCCAAAACAAACAAAAGTATAACTGAAAAACAAAAAAAAAAAAACCAAAACAAAAACCAAACCAACCTTAAATAAACCAACCACAGTTTGCAGTTGAAAAAAACCCCCAAAAACAAAAAAACCCAAAAATCAATATGCAGGTTGCAGGGCTATGGAATGCTGAAGAAGTTGTGTCCCAGGCAGTTCTGAGGTATAATGCACAGCTGAGCTTTCCAGCTCAGCCACTCAGGCAGTGGCTGTGACTGAACAGACCTTAACTAGCTGTCAGAGTAGGGGACCATGAAGAGAAATGGCAAAAGGTATTTCAAAGAGGGAGATCCTTGAGGAAGCCAAGACGTCACCTCTTGGATGCTTCAGAGATGTGTCCTGTCCCAGAAACCAATCCCACTTGTTACACAGACACAACCCTTCAGGAAACAAAGCTCAGTAGCCCAACCACTTGTGCCAGGTATGTACTTGGCCCTCCCCTGGTGTATTTCTGCTCTGAAACTAGACATTCCAGATCTAGGAGTCTGGGGAGATACCCTCTCAGAGGCAGCCAGTCCCTGGAGCATCTGAGAAGTGAGGTGTGATGAGTCCTTACATGTATACCATATGGATTGGAGCTAGCTGTAGTCATACTCACAAAGGAGGTACCTATTATCTGTACTCCACTGGCCTCTGCGGATGTGACCTAATGTGCAGTGTTCACAGCCCTGACAACTGCAGTGGCTTTGAAGGGTGACCAGACTGTGCACATCTGAATTTTCATGGTGGTGGATAAAAACAGCAGCAGTGCATGTGAAAATGGTATTGAAAAACACTAAATGAGATACCCCAATGACTAAATGTTTGCATTTCACGTGACCTAAACTGGGTACAGGTAGTTGCTCCCTTTCCATTTGAGTAGCACATATCCTCTGGTTGGTGATTTATCACATACACATTTGTAGGTAAGCCACCAAAGCACAGCAATCATACACTCAATGGACAGGTATAAGGAATTTTTTCCCTAAATTTAAAGGTGAGATGTCACACTCAGGAGGAGCTATAGCTCCCTATAAGGAAATGCCGACCCTCAGATAGCACCCTTCTTTTCATACAGGACCTTAAAAGAGGCAAGAAGAGTCCCGTCAGTGTCTCCACAAGTGGCCACTGTAGTCTTCCTCCAGGTCCTGCAAGCAGCACTGAGGGAGGGGCTGTGGGCCTCTAGAGAGGCAGAGACCCCATGGCTTATTTGACAGAGTCAACAACATACTACCACCACAATTTTATTCTGAAATGCTCAATCTAAACTCAAGTTAGGTGGACAGACTGAAGGAATGCAGAAGTAGAAGTCTTCATTCCCCCCCTCAGTGTGAAGGAGCATAGGGCCCACTGTGCTGAGGGAGAGATGACAACCAAGAAGGCAAGCAAGGTGTGCAGAGCAAGGGGCAGGAGAACAATCAGTTACTCAAAGTCCTTTTCATCTGTGGGAACAGGCAGAAAATGCAGTCTGGCCCATTTTTTGTGAATGGGGAAGAACAAGCTCAGGTAGGGGTCCTGAGATTCCCTCCCCTCCCCCAAACCCTGCAACCTTGTCTAGTTCTCCATGCTTGCTCACAAAGCAAGGGATCTGCCATGTTCATTGGTGGTGGCAGCTCAGTTCTCTACAATGGTTCAAAGTGAATGGTAATGAAAGGGAGTGGGCCACATGAGCACATGTAAGCAGCACACCCACGGAGGCAAGCATTCTCAGCACTGGCCAGGGCTTCTGAGGGAGGCATACGCCTGGGCCACATGTGTCTGCTGCATACTGACAGGGGCTGGCGCTCCCCAGCACCAGCCATTGTATGCCAGGTTCCTGAGCAATGCTGACATTAGCACACCCAGGTGCCAAATGACTAGGGAGCGAGAAGGATAGCAGAGGTCTTCATGCTTCCTTTATGCAGTCAATCCTCAATGTTGATGTTCCTGTTCTGATCTTCCCAGGAACTCCCTAGAGAAGAGCAAAGCAACACTGTAAGCAACCAAACCATAGGTGCCATCACTCCCTTTTTCAAATCCCCATCTGAAGAGGCAGGAACACACAAGGACCATGACAGGATGCCAGTATAAGCACAGGATAGACTCTCACTGAGAAACACTCTTTTTTTTTAAAAAAAATAATAATAATAATAATTGAGATTTTAGGGAAAGTTTAGAGAGAACTTGGATTTCCATTCATTCATTGTTGCACATTTTCCTCCCTCCCTGCCCACGCCTTCCCAGTTCGTTTCTCTCTTTGGGAGAAAAAAGGGGGGGAAAAAGCAAACTTTCATTCCCCAACCCCACCCCAGCCCACTTTATTATGCAGCTCTTATTCTCGACCATTGTCATGCAAATAATACCTTATCATATATTCTTTTTAAGCAGTTCCTTCCCTCATCTGTTTCAATGCAGTGTACATTATTTATCCCCTCTTTTTTAGTTTCCCGCCACCCCCATGTCAGTCCTGTTTTATAACAGTGGCATAATATAGTATTTGTCCTTTTGTGATTGAGATATTTCACTCAGCATAATGTCCTCCATGGTCACCCATTTTGTATAATATTTTATAAGGTTCTTTTTTCAGTGCTGCATAGTATTACACTGTGTGACTATACCACAGCTTTTCTATCCATTTGTTTGTTGATGGGCACTTCGGTTGTTTCCATTTCTTTGCTATTGTGAACAATGCAGCAATAAACACAGGTGTGCATATATTTGTTTCGGTGGCATTTCTGTTTTCTTTAGGATATATTCCCATTAGTGCAACTGCTGGGTCAAATGGTATTTCTATTTCCAACTTTTTGAGAAAGAGTCCTACGGCCTTGCATAGTGGTTGCACCATTTTACTCCCATTCACTCCCATCAACAGTGAATAAGGGTTTCAATTTCTCCACAACCTTGCCAGCATTTGTTGTTTGCTGCTCTGTTGAATTTTGCTATTCTTACTGGGGTGAGATGAAATCTCATAGTTGTTTTGATTTGCATCTTTGTTAGAGCTAGGGATTTTGAACATTTCTTCATGTGTTTGTCATCTGAATGTCTTCTTTGATGAAGCATCTGTTCATATCCTGTGCCCATTTTGTGACTGGGGTTTTTTTTACCTTTTCTAGATATAAGTTCCTTATCAGACATGTCATTACCAAATATTCTTTCCCAGTCTGCGGCTTTCATTTTCACGCTGTTGGAGAAGTTTTTTGATGCGTATAGAGATTTGATTCTTAGAAGGTCCCATTCATCTATTTTATTTTTTTCTGGTTGTAGGTTTGAGAAACACTCTTGGTATGAACTAGCTGACACTGGCAATGTCAGCCTTTGACACATCTATATTTTGGTTTGTAATACAATTCTTTTATAAGGGGGAAAAAATTACAGAAACAAAGCAATGACCTATCAATAAACTGTCCCTTTACAAAGTATCAGGACCCCCACTTTCATGTACCCAAACCTCCACTTTCAAAGTTAGACAGAGCCCGGCCTTAGTTTGAAGCATAACTGTGTAAGAATGTGTTGGTGAACCAAGGCCCACACACCCAGATGGGGATGATCTGCTATTAAACATGGCTGCAGCTGCTGTTTTCATAATGTTAGCATGCCCACACCATAAATACCTCAATTCAGCCCCAGGATGGGGAGCTATACTATCCAGGCCCCATCTCACACCAAAAGGCCATGGATCCTGTAGAAAACACAATTCAATTAAAGGGCTTTGTGCCCAAGGTAGTGCCCTGGTAAGAGTAATGGGAGTGGTGCTAGCATAAAAGTCCTTTGGGTACAGCTGGGCTAGACTAGGAGAAGGGCAAATATCTGGTTCATTCCAAACTTTATTCCTTATACTCATAACCCCAGATTCACCCCTGACATGTGTTCTGCACCTGGACCCAGGAAGGTGCAGTGGCTCTCCAAACTATAGCTTATCCCCTGGTTCTGGATGCTGGTCAGTGAGAAGCAGCCTCTGCTCAAGAGGTGATGAGGACAAATAAGTTAGGAGGAAGTGGTTTGAGACAGAGGTCCTCAGTCTGTAGTGTGTTCTGGGATAGAAATCTGACAGCAAAAATGAAACTCATGATCCACCTCAGGGCACAGCTGAGGTGTCTTGTGTGTGCACACACATGTATGTATACAATATACGAGTGTAGCTATATAGGTTATGGTTGTGTGCACATGTGTCCCTGAACCTCTTTGAACCATGTACAGTTTTTATTGTCATCATCGTTGTTGTTGTTAAGTGCCATCAAGTCATAGATGACTCATAGCGACCCTATGAATCAAAGACTTGAACACTTATATAACTTTCATAGTTTCTCCAAGTTCATAGGGTTTCCAGAGGCAAGCTATTTCGGAAGTGGATTGCTACTCCTGCTTCCAAGCTTGTGTTAATCGGGGAGCTCCACCAAACACTGTCCAGCATGGGTAACCATTATTGCTTTTGACACATCAGTGTCACAATGTTTAGCATTACAGTAGGCACGAGTTACCTCTGTACAGCAAATGGACAGATCAGTGCTATACCACTTAAAAAGAATGTTTGACCAAAAACAATTAAAACCAGGCCTCAGGGCCACAGATTAAAATTACCCACCTTTGGCTTGGTAGCATAACTTTCTATCCACTAGGCCAGAAGAGCTCCCTCTAGTGATCACCAAATCTCTACCATGATGTGTCAAGGAAAACACTTTCAAATTTCTCTTTATAAAAATGGAAGAATTCAGGAAAGCCTGTGTGGACAGAAGAGGGAGGGCCAAAACAGGCCACAGCTGCCCACTATCCTCTCCACCTACAACATGCAGGTACAAACCTGCGAGTCCCAGCATCGGTGGGGAAGCGCCACCTTTAAAAACTTGGATTTGGGTGGGAAGCCTGGGAGGACAGATGAGGGAGGGCTGGGCCAGGGTTCTTCCCACAGCCACCCCATCCTCTCTACCTACAACATGCAGGTACAAAACTCCAAGTCCTAGCAGTCAGTGGGGCAATCATATATATACCAAATCTGTAAGATTTACCAACCTCCCCTGAAAAACTCATAGACCACTGAAGATTAAGTTACTTTGAGGAACAAACTGGTGTCTGGCCTGACCATGTGGGGCCCCCTAACTCAAACAACAGGGATATCCTGGGCATCTCCACCAAGGTGCATCTAAATTCCAAAATCAATCTCCATAATAGTCTATGTGTTTCCTACTGCCAAAGGGGCCCTTTAGAGTAGTGAGAGAAGATCTTCACCCTGAAACCCACAGCGTCCCTTTTCAGCAGGAAGTAGCTAAGAGAATACGCCATCCCCTTTTCCTTATGAATCAGGGTGAAGTCTCTCTCAGGGAGGAGTGATAGGGAATGGCAAAGGACACACCGACAAAGGAGATTAATCAGAACTGACTTTGACAAGCACTGTGGCAATTGGACAATTAAAACAGACATTCGGATGGCGGGGAAGAACAACAAACTGGGGAGGAGGGTAGAGAAAATGGTGCAGTAATGAAAGAATGAAAACCCAAAATCCCTGTAAATGTTCATTAAAACGAATAAAATTTAATAAAATAAAATAAATAAATAAATTAAAAAGAAATCTTAGACCTCATATTTTCGTTCATAGTTTTTTATTTTTGCAGTGTCTAATGCCTCGCTTGCTTTATCGGCATCGTTTTGGATATTTTTTTTAAGCTCCGCCTGCTTTTTGCTTGCAGTGTCCTATATGTAATTCATCAATTTTGTTTTTCATCCATTGAAAATATTAAATCATTGTTCTTTGTAATTCTGTTATAAAGTTCCATTAGACTTTCTGGTTTCAGGAAATCCATTGCTAGTGTGTCTTTTTTGGCTGGTGAAACCTTGTGTTGGCCTTGTGGGGCAAGTGAAGTACCCTGCTTCTTTCAGGACATTGATGTGGTAGAAGTTTTCATTTCTGAGGTAGTAGCTGGTTTTTTATTTGACATCATTTGTCCAGGAGAAGGTTGGACAGGAACATAAGCAGATGCATGTACGGTGCGTGCACGCTCAGATGCTCGCGTGAGTGGGGAGGGTAGAAGCACACACTGATACATGCAGGGAGGGTTACAGGGGAACCTAAATAGTGAAGGAGAAATTCTGTTGTTCCCTTTCTGTAATGGCTTCCCACCTTGGTGGAGATGCCCAGGATATCCCTGTTGTTTGAGTTAGGGGGCTCCACATGGTCAGGCCAGACACCAGTTTGTTCCTCAAAGTAAAAGCCAATGACTTTTCTGTTTCCAGCGGCCTCCCCTCAAGTTACTGAATTGCAAGCAGTCACACAAGCTTTTAGGATGTTTCCTGACCCGATTAATATCATTTCCAACAGTCTTTATGTTGTCAGAGTAGTTACTCATTTAGAGGCCGCAGGGAGACTTCACTACCACTCTACTATTTATTCTCTCTTACTGGAGCTTAAGGAACTACTTCAACAAAGAGATGCACCTTTCTATATAACTCATGTAAGATCGCATTCCTTATTACCAGGTCCAATTTTTGAAGGCAATAATCAAGCAGATTTAGCCACAAAATATCTTTTTATATTTTCTGCTATAGAACAGGCAGTTGCATTTCATCAGTTGTATCATGTCAATTCCCAAACTTTGAGGAAAAGATTTGCCCTCACCAAAGATAAAGCACGGAAGATAGTTCTAGATTGTGCCACTTGTAGCCAATATATCCCCTCACAGCCTGTCGGAATCAATCCTAGAGGACTGAAGCCTTTGTCAATTTGGCAGATGGATGTTACACATCTCCACGAAGGGGGTAGGTTGAAATACCTTCATGTGTCGGTGGACACATGTTCGGGTATTGTTTTTGCTTCTTTATATACAGGAGAAAGTACAACACAAGTCATGTCACATTGTTTATTAGCTTGGAGTCAATGGAGAAAACCGGCTACGTTAAAAACAGATAATGCCCCGGGATATACTTCCAAAAAATTTGAATCCTTTTGTACCCAGATGGGTGTGAGTATTAAACATGGTATACCCTATAATCCCCAAGGACAGGGTATTGTGGAAAGAATGCACCAAACTATAAAACGTTTTCTTGAAAAACAAAAAGGGGGAATAGGGAATAGTTTCCCTTTAAAGGATAGGATTTCCTTAGCTTTATTTACTATTAATTTTTTAAATTTAGATAATGATGGAAAAACAGCTGCTTAACGACATGC
>NW_006400167.1:1212679-1214056 GCF_000299155.1 Elephantulus edwardii
AACCATGTATGCCTTTCCGGACCTAAACCTAATGATGCATTGCCATCCCATGAATGGACTCAGGTTCTATACTCCTCTGACTTCTATTTAAATACTGAGTTACTGGGGAGTGCACCTAGTTTGTGTGGAAGCAAAGCTTGTCTCGATATTACACCATTAATTCTTAGTACTGGAAATTTGATTTATGGTAAAAAAACGGAAGCTCTCCTGGCCGGTGCCCCCCCTGCACCTGGCATTAACGGAGGTGGAGATCCTCCGGGTGCAAAGGGAATTCTATACTCAGGTGAGGTCAGATTTCATACCGCGGAAAACTTTACCTTGAAGAATCCCTTTTGTTTGCAGCCACCTTTCTTTTTTGTTTCTACTAATCAGTCTATTATGAATTTATCTTTTTTAAACTGTAGTGAAGTATCATGCAAATTATCACCTTGTATTTTGAATTTTACCTTAATGGTTATAGTTCGCATCCCTGCCGCTATCACCTTTCCGGTCAGTCAAGTTGCCGATTCCCCAGTAATACTCCATACTCGACATAAGTGGGACTTCGGTGTTACCGCTGCAGTGGTGACTGCTATTGCTACATCTGTTGCAGCGGCAGCAGCGGCAGGAATTGCAATGGCATCTCAAACTTCTACTGCCGCCATAGTTGATAAGTTGGCAGGTGAAGTTGCTGATGCCCTTTCTTTACAGAATGAACTTAATAATCATGTCAGAGCAGGAATGTTGAATCTAAATATGCAGACTGCTTTATTACAGGAACAGGTGGATCTTTTGTGGATGCTACAATCAATACCTTGCAGCCCAACTATCCTAATATTTGTGTCACTAACGGTCATGTAAAGAATATGTCTTCCAGCCTACGAGAACTAAATCGGTATATAACCAGAGGATGGGATATAGAATTCCAGCAATTTATGCAGAACCTGACCTTCCAGATATTACAAGTCAATGAAACCAGAGTGTCCCCTATCACCGGAGATGAACTGTTGAAATCATTAATGACTATGTTTCAAACATGGAGTGGAGTAGGAGCTTTAGCCATACTCTTTGTTCTTGCCTTTTGTCTGGGCATATGCTGTTTATGTAAAATAAGGAAACAGGAAGCCAGACGTGCTTTTGTGGTACGTCAACTTTGTGCAGATAAGGAAGACTCAGTTAAGGAAATATGGTTTAGTATGTTAAAATGAAGATAATTGTTAGGATAAAGATAAGTCTGTATTGGATGATAATTATAATTTTGAGTTGAGTAAATTTTATGTTTGTATATATTTAAGATGTTTGTTAAGATTGAGGAATTTTATTCTGCTCATTGTTGAGACTTTAGTTGGATGTTTCTCTTACAAATGTCCTCTGCAGTATGGCTCAGTAAGCTTGACA
>NW_006400167.1:1214368-1216934 GCF_000299155.1 Elephantulus edwardii
GCTGTCACTCATGGGCTTTAAAACAAAAAAGAGGGAACTGCAGGAGCTGCAGATGATGATGTATTAAGAAACATAATTGGTATTGAGTAAGTGTGGCAGAATTGGATTGGATAAATAAAGTTAAGTTTTAGCCAATAAGAATATGTTAAGTGTTAGTTATAAACTAATGAGAATATTGAGTCAATAGCCAATAGGAATAGTTAAGTTAGTAGAGTAAGAGCCAATAGAAATTAGTATAAAAGTTATCCAGGTAAAAGGTATTTAAGGGGCTGGGAGGAGGAAGAAGAGGCCGCCGCCATCACCATAATAAAGAAGTATCAAGTTGCAGCGAATCCCAGTGTCGTGTTTTCCTTTTATCCCGCGGGCGGGGCTGGAAAGCGACAGAGGGACACCCAAAGAGTTGAAGAGATGGAACACAGAATCAGTGAAACAGAAGACAGAATTGTCACTACAGATCTGACTGAACAAAAAGAAGAATCAAAAAGGAAGGAAACAGAAGAAAACCTAAGAATAATGTGGGATACCATAAAAAGAAATAACATTTGTATCATCAGAATCCCAGAAAAGGAAGAAACAAGTAAAGGCACTGAAAAAGTTGTGGGAGATTACTAGAGGAAAACTTTCCAGGCATAATGAAGAACGAGAGAAGATATATTCAAGAAGCTGAGCGAACACCATATAGAATAGACCCTGAAAGAAAAACACCAAGGCACATCATTGTCAAATTTGCCAGAACCAAAAATAAGGAGAGAATTCTGAAAGGAGGGAGAGAGAAACAAAGAATAACCTATAAGGGAAAGGAGATAAGACTAAGTGCCAAATTCTCAGCAGAAACGATATGAGCAAGAAGATAATAGAATGGCATATATAGAACACTCAAAGAACATAACTGTCAACCAAGAATACCGTATCCAGCAAAACTGTCCATCAAATATGAAGGAAAGATCAAGATATTCCCAGAAATACTAAGGGAAAATACTTAGAAAAACTAAGGGAGTTTGTAAAAACAAGACCAGCCATAGAGGAAACACTGAAAGGGGCCCTTCATAAAAAGATGCCACAGAAAACAGGGTGGACTAAAATAACTTGCAACAATGCCAAAAAAAATTGAACAAAATGATAGCAATAAAACCTTACCTCTCAATAATCACACTGAATGTGAATGGTTTAAATGCACCACTGAGGAGAAAAAGAGTAGCAGACAGGATAAAAACCCCAAAATCTATCAATATGTTGCCAACAATAGAAACATCTGAAAAATGAAGATGAAGAAGGGCTAAAAATAAAAGGATGGGAAAAAAAATATACTAATCAAATGGCAACCAAAGAAGAAGCAGGAGTGATCCCAGAGGTATGCACCTCGAATCCACCAGATGCTCTACTGGAGAAAGAGGGACAATCTCCTCCTGTAACAAACAGATCCGATTTGATGGTATACACACACACACACCAGGAGTAGCGATAATAATTTCTGATAAAATAAATTTAAATGGAAAAACCATCAAAAAGGACAAAGAAGTTCACTACATAATGCTCAAAGGGGTCAATGGAACAAGAGGATATAACAATACTGAATATCTATGCGCCAAATGAAAGACCTGCAAAATATATAAAACACACATTAACAAAGTTGAAAAAGGAGATAGATAACACTACTATAGTACTTGGAGACTTCATTACACCCCTTTCAAAAAAAGATAGAACTACCAGAAAGAATCTCAACAAAGACACTCAAGAATTAAACCACACAATAAACCAACTCCATCTCATAGATACTTATAGGCTAACACATGCCAAAAAAAGCACAGTATACCTTCTTTTCCAATGTGCATGGAATATTCTCCAGAATAGATCACAGTCTAGGTAACAAGGCAAGCATCAATAAATTAAAAACCATAGAAATCATACAGAAATCTTCAGAGACCAAAATGCCACAAAATTAGAAATTAAGAACAAGAAGATAAAGGAGAAAAAAATCAGACATTTGGAAGCTGAAAAACAACTTGCTTGAACATGAGTGGCTTATAAAGAGAAATAAAAAAATTAAATTAAAAAGTTTCTTGAAATAAATGACAATGAAAACACAACTTACCAAAACCTCTGGGGAATGGCCAAAGCAGAGGTCAATTTATAGCAATAAGCAAACGCATCAAAAGGCAGGGAAAACTGACCATTGACTCTTTAACCCTACATCTCCAGCAAATTGAAAAAGAACAGCAAGAAAACGCAACAGCCACTAAAAAACCTGAAATTATAAAAAGTAGAGCAGAAATAAATGAAATAGGTAACCAAAAAACAATTGAAAGTATCAACAAAACTAGGAATTGGTTCTTTGAAAAGGTCAACAAAATCAACAAACCATTAGCAAAACTGACAAACCATTAGCAAAACTCACAAAAGAAGACACAAATAATCCGAATAAGAGAAGAATCACGCAACATGAAAACAGAACCAACTAAAATTAAAAAGCTAACTCGCTCAGCAATATCTTAAGCTCAAGGAACTGAAGAACAAATTCAAACCTCGAGTTGCTATAATCAAGGATGCTTTCGGCAGAATGTTAAAT
>NW_006400167.1:1218494-1220314 GCF_000299155.1 Elephantulus edwardii
AGAAATGCACAACCTACCTAAACTGACACATAACGAAATTGAACACCTCAACAGACCCATTACAAAAGAAGGCATTGAAACGGTAATAAAACAACTTCCAGGCAAAAAAAAAGCCCTGGACCAAATGGTTTTACACGTGAATTTTAGCAAACATTCAGAGAAGAACTGCCACCAATTCTACATAAACTATTTCAGAAAATAGAAAAAGATGGAATTCTCCAGACTCATTGTATGAAGTACACATTCCCTTGATATCAAAGCCAAGAAAGGACACCACCAAAATAGAAAACTAGAGGCCAATATCTCTTATGAACATAGATGCAAAAAATCCTAAAGAAAATACTGGCCAATAAAATCCAACGATACATCAAAGAAATAATTCACCATGACCAGGTGGGATTCATAACAGGTATGCAAGGATGGTTCAACATAAGAAAAACAATTAATGTAATTCATCACATTAAAAGAACAAGAATAACAATATCCTATCAATTGATGCAGAAAAGGACTTTGACAAAATCCAGTACCCTTTCCTGATTAAAACACTCAATAAAATAGGATTAGAGGGGAATTTCTTCAGCACAGTAAAAAGTATTTATGAAAACCCAAGAGCCAACATTGTTCTGGAGAGAGGTGAAAGGCACTCCCTTTAACAATAGGAACTAGGCAAGGATGCCCACTATGACCTCTCCTATTCAATATTGTATTGGAAGTCTTACCGATAGCAGTAAGACAAGAGAAGGAAAATAAGAGGTATCCAAATTGGCAAAGAGGAAGTAAAATTATCTCTCTATGCAGATGATATGACAGTATACTTAGAAAACCCTAAAGACTCAGCTAGAAAACTATTGGACACAGGTGAACAATTCAGCAAAATGGCAGGATACACGATCAACATACAAAAATAAATCAGTTTTCTCTACAGTGAAAAAGAGAATAAAGAGCTGGAGCTAAGAAAAACAATATCCTTCCCAAAAGTTAATCACAAGATTAAATACTTGGGAGTAAATCTAACCAGAAACACAAAGGATCTATTCAAAGAAAATGGCAAAACATTACTAGAGGAAATAAAAAGAGACCTGGAGAAGTAGAATAATATGCTTTGCTCATGGATAGGAAGATGTAATATTGTGAAAATGGCAATACTACCAAAGGTAATTTACACGTTCAAACCAATCTCGATACAAATACCAATCCCATTCTTCAATGAGATGGAAAAGGTAATCTCCAGGTTCATATGAAATGGAAAGAAGCCCCAAATAAACAAAGCACTCCTTAAAAAGAGAAACAAGGTAGGAGGCATCTCTCTCCCTGATTTCAAATCCTACTGCACTGCCATGGTGATAAAGACAGCATGGTACTGGAAAAATGACAGACACATAGATCAATGAAATAGAACTGAGAACCCGGAAATCAGCCCATCTACCTATGGTCAACCGATTTTTGACAAGGAGATGAAATCAGTTAAGTGGGGAAACAACCTTTTTAACAAATGGTGTTGGCAAAATTGGAAAAATACCTGCAGAAGACTCGAGCAAGATCCACACCTCACTCTATATACAAACACCAACTCAAGCTGGATCATGGACCTAGGACTAAAACCAAGAACTGTAAACTTCATTAAAGAAAAGCTTGGAAGAACTAACCCACTACATAAACAGTGTTCCAAGTATCCTGAAAAATCTACAACCAGGTGAGGATAAAATAGATTAATGAGACCTTCCAAGAATCAAATCCCTATGCACATCCAAAAACTTCTCCAACAGGGTAAAAAGGGAAGCCAGAGACTGGGAAAAAGTTTTTGGTAATGACATGTCAGA
>NW_006400168.1:0-13557 GCF_000299155.1 Elephantulus edwardii
TGTTTATGAAAATTAATAAAATATAATTATAGAAAAAAAAAGAAAAAAAGAAAACTGGGAAGGGCCAGACAGTATATGTTTTACACTTTTTTATTTTATTTTATTAATTTTCATGAATACAGAGATTTTGGATTTTCATTCATTCATTCATTCATTCATTCATTGTTGCCCTTTTCTCCCTGCCCAGCTACACCCCCACCCACCGCCCTGCCCCCAGTTCACTCCTCTCTTTGAAAAGCAAAAGAAAAATTCCTTCTTTGGTTATGTTTTACACTTTAAAGGCCAGTATGGTCTTTCTCTCGCTCTCCTTTTTTTTTTTTTCCAAAAAAAACCCACCTTTTAAAAATGTAAAAAGAAATCTTAGTGCAAAAGTCATAGAATGTCAACCCCTAGTTTAGATTTCAATGATTAGTCTTTTTAAAATTTAAAAAATAAAAATCTGAGCAACATTTAAGGTCTTATAGATCCTTTGAGACACAAGACCTTCTTCCCAGAATCATAAAGATGTTGTCCCACAAGTCTTACATGAAGCTGAAGGTAAAGAAAGGGAGCTCTGGTGGCAGAGTGGTTACAAGAGTCATTGCAATCCTGAAATCACACAGTTCAAACCCACCAGTTACTGCTCAGGAGAAAGATGCCAATCAACTGTCTCTGAAAACTTGATAGAGGATCAGCTACAAGTCAATTCCTACTCAACAACAACAACAATAAGGTAAAAAAGAGCCTCAATCAATTTATAAGTGTGGCTTTTCTTTAATAGAGTATGTCTTTTCTAATAAGACTCATACTTTTAAAAAAACACCCAATCACACACAAAATACCAAAAGTCATTGCCACTGACTCATAGCTAACCCTCCAACGAATTTGTAAGGCCATATATACTCAGAAGGAGAGTAAAATACCTATCTTCTCATGTGGAATTGCTGATGGAATCAAACCAGACGCCTTTAGATTAGTAGAGCAACTATCTACAGACTATACCATAAGAACAGCTACAAATACAGAGAAAAAATACTTTAAAGGTTAAACCAAGAGCTTTGAGGAACCAATCCCAGACAATGGAACTGAGTGCTTGTCACAGAATCAGTAGTACATAGTATGCAATGTTCAATATGGATTGTATCTCAACATCAAGTAAACAAAGATTTTCACCGCCAGGCTAATTGGCAGCATCATGATAGATGGAGAAGACACTGAGGTTATTAACAATTTCTGCTTGCTCAGTTCTATAATCAAAATTGTTGGCACCAGCAATCAAGAAATAAAAAGTTCCTTTAGAAAAGTCTGCTATCAAGGCACTCTCAAGAGTGCTAAAGACTCTTGTCTGAAATGGTATTACCAAATGTTTGTTCCCAGTCAGTAGACTTTCTTTTCCTATCAGTCTTTTTATTGTGGAGGCCCAGTTTACAGAATACTCCTGGGCCTCCACAGGAAAAAGACTAATAACCCAATTACAAAATGGGCAAAAGACATGGAAAGAATTTTCACAGAGGACAGTATTCAAATGGCAAACAGACACATGAAGAAATGCTCCAAATCACTGGCAATAAAAGAGATACAAATCAAAACCACAATGAGGCACCATCTCACTCCAGTAAGATTGTCAAAGTTTAACAGGGCAGCAAGTAATAGATGTTGGAGAGGATGTGGTGAGAAAGGAACTCTTATACATTGTTGGTGCTAAAGTGCTAAAGAGCAACAATGTCAGTCTAGAGACTAAGATGTGCTTGATCCAGGCCATCGTCATCTCTATTGCTTGCTACGCATGTCAGAGCTGGACAATGAATAAGGATGACAGAAAAATTGATGTCTTTGAATTGTGGTGCTGGAGAAGAACACTGAATAAAGCATGGACTGCCAAGAAAACAAACATGTCTGTCCTAAAGAGGCTGTTGTTCTTTGGAGGCAAAGATTTTTAAACTCTGTCTCACATTCTTTGGGCATGTTGCCAGAAGGGACCAGTCCTTGGAGGACATCATGCTTGGGAGGGTAGAGAGTCAGCACAGACGATGACAACCCTGGATAGGATGGTTTGGACTGACACAGTGACTGTGGTAATAGGGGTAGTGAGAGGGCTCAAGATAGTGAAGGGTTCAGAACTATTGTTCACTGGGTCTCTATGAGTCATTGTCAACTCAAAGGCACAGAGCAACAACAACAGTATGGGCAACCTCCTCCATGAGAGTCAATTTTGTTTCAATTCCAACTCAACAGTACTCAATATCAGCAACAATAATCTTTCTGGATTTCAGGTATCTTATTCTTCCTATTGGTATTATTTTTTAACAAGAATGTCTACAGTAGTAATCTTATGTTTGCACCACTGTTATGCATGGGATAAAGGATGAGCAGGGAAGTAGTGAACTTGTTCTTTGGACCTAACTCATAGCTGACCACCCACTGGTTTTTATAGGCTGTAAATCACATGGGAGGCAATCAATCGTCCCTCTTTCTCTGCAGATTTGCTGGTGGATTCAAACCAGGAGAGAGGCCCAGCTTGCAGTGAAACTTTCTATAGAGAGAACGTCTTAAAAACAAAACGCCCCAAACAAACCACATGTATATACTGATATAATGTACAAGCTATGTAATGATCCTCCATGATCTTGTTAAACCAAATAGTCGAGGAGGATTAAGAGTGGAATGTAACAAGGAGTTGCTTGGTTTAACCCTCTCCAGGATGAATCTGTTTGTTTTCTTGGCAGTCCAGGGTACACTCAATACTCTTCTCCAGCACCACAGCTCAAAGGCATCAATTCTCCTTCTGTCCTCCCTAGTCACTGTCCAACTCTCTGATGCATAACAAGTGACTGCAAAGACCATGGCCTGTATCAGGCGCACCTTAGTCTCCAGAGAGACACCGTCACTCTTGAGTACTTTGGAGAGGTCCCTAACAGCAGACTTTCCCATCGCAATGCGTTTTTTTTATTTCCTGACTGCTGGTGCCAAGAGTGTTGACCGTGGAGCTGAGCAAACTGAAGTTGTGAACAATCTCAATCTCTTCACCATCTGATGCTACCAATTGGTCCAGTGGTGAGAATCTTTATAAACTTAAAATAAAATCTCAATTTTAAAAAAAGGATTTTTACCACCTTCTGCAGTCTGAAACTGAACATACATAATGGACTCCTGGCCTCCCCTATGGCTGCTATTTCTGATAATGACCAGAGGCCCTCAGTACTTTCCTCTTTGGGAAGGGCTCAAGTTCATCAAACACATGTGATTACAGTAGTATTAATAAAATTTTTGAAATTAAAAAAAGATACATTAATAATAACTGGTGATTGGAATGTCAAGGATGGAAGCAAAGAAGGACTGGTATTTGAAAACATGGCCCTGGGGACAGAAATGAGGACTGTATGAAGGAATTCTGAATGACTTATTCATTGCAAACAGTTTCAAAAAAACAAAACAGGAAACTATATACATGGACCTCACCTGATAGAATATATCAGAATTAAATCATCTCTATCTGTCGAAAGAAGACAGTAAGAAAAGCTCCATATCATCAGAACAAGGCTAGTATATGACGTGCAACAGACCATCAATTGTGTTATGTAAGTTCAAACTGAAGCTAAGGAAGTTAAAAGAAGTTCCTAAGGGGCATAATAATTTGTGTTTATCCCACCTAAATTTAAAAGGTATTTCAAGAATAGATTTAATGCATCGAACACTAATGACTGAAGACTACATCAGTAGTAGGATGATATCAAGGGAATCATTCTGGAAAAAAGTAAAGTCAATAAAAGACAGGAAATAAAGACCAAAATGGAAAAGACCCTAAAACTTGCTTTAGAATGCAGAGAAGCAAAAGGAGGAATAATGAAGAGAGCTAAAGATTTCAGAGGACAGCTGGAGAAGACAAAACACCCTATTATAACAAAATGTGTGAAGGTCTGGAGTTGGAAAATCTAAAAACCAACAAGCTTGGCATTTCTTTAGGTAAAAGAACTGAAGAACAAATTCAAGCCTCAAATTGCAATACAAAAGGATTTAATGATAAAACGGTGAATGACATAAGCAGCATCCAAAGGTGATAGAAGGAAAACACAAAATCACTGTACCAAAAATGATCAGTGCACGCTGAACTATGCGGAGGTAGTCCATAAAGAGAGGCACTGATAACCCAAAAGCCCAGAGACTCTGACTACACGGGAGAAACATGAGTAACCTCCTCTCATGTGATTTCCAGTCTCAGAAACCCACTGAAAAAATCACCTGAGTCCAGACATGAGTTGAACCATTTCAGGAATTAACATATGATCAAAAACCTAATAGAACTGAAAAATAAGTTCAAGCTTCACTGAGGGTACAGACAAAAAAATTAAGTCTTCAGAAAATAGTAAAATACCAGTTGTGGTGTTTCAAGACAAGATGTAGCCCTGGACACGCTCTTCTTTGCCAAGAAATTTTGATGACAGGTATCGAAATCTGTTCAAACAAGTGGGAGAGATTCATATTTGCATTCATTAAAAAGAAAGAAGTGATGCAATGGAAATGTGAAAACTTTTCAACCGTAAGGGGGAAAATCATGCTTGGAAAAGTGGGGAGTCAGTGAAGGTCAGAAAGACTTTCAATGAAATGTACTGACACAGTCACTTGCAACGGTGGGCTGGAGTGTGGTGGGAGATTGTGAGGATGGAGCTGTGTACGGGGCACCTTTATTATTGTTCCAGACTGCTGTCATACATTTAATACCTAATCATATATTCCTTTTGGACAGTTCTTCTCTTCATCTATTGTAATGCAATGTTCATTAACTAGCCACTCTTTCCCATTCTCTCCTTAATGCCCCCTCTTCATGTCTATCCTATTTTATAACAGTGGTGCTATGCAGTATTTGTCCTTCTGAGACTATTTCACTCAGCATAATGTCCTCCACGGTTACCCATGTTGTGCAATATTTTATGAGTCCCTTGCTTTTCAGTGCTATGTAGTATTCCACTGTGTGAATATTTCTATCCATTCATTTGTTGATGGGCAGTTGGGTTGCTTCCACCTCTTTGTTATTGTGAATAATGCAGCAACATACATGAGTGTGTATACATCTGTTTGAGTCACGACTCTGGTTTCTTTAGGATATGTTCCCAGAAGTAGAATTGCTGGGTCAGATGGTATTTCTATTTTCAACTTTTTGACAAAGCACCAGACCACTTTCCATAGTGGCTGTACCATTTTACATTCCCATCAGCAGAGAGTAAGAGTTCCAAACGTTCCACAATCCTGCCTGCATTTGTTGTTTGCTGCCCAGCTGAACGTCATTATTGTTGCAGGAATCAGATGATTATCTCATAGTTGCTTGTGTTGCTATTCTTAAGGTTGACTGGAACCAGAGTCAATTCAACTGCATCAAACAAACTCAAATAGTCTCTAAACTCAGCTTAAACAATCCTACTACATTTGCCTTATTCATTTACTCTCCCTCAGAGGTCCATTCCATGTCATTTCCTCTCTCCTCAAGTCATCAACATTTTTTCTCATTCTCACTCCCAGACAGTTAGTGCCTTTCCTTTTAATTTCTAAAAAAAAAAAACCAGGAAGCAATCTTCATCATTACTTACACCTGCAGCTATGTCTGTTTTCCCTCCTGTTATCTGGCGTGGACCACTTCAGTCCCAGAACAGTATTTTTAGTTGCATGCTCTGGTGGCTTAGTAGCAAGAAGCTGCACTGCAATCCTGAAGGCAAGTATTTCAAGGCCACCAGCAGCTCCATGGGAGAAGGATAGGCAATCTCCTCCAATGCTGTTAAGTACCTCTGAAAACCAGCCAAAGGGTTGGCTATGAGTCATTTCCGACTTTATGGCACAAAACAACAACCAAATTCCAAGCCCTTCTGTCTATCACTGTTATTGCTCTAGTGATTCTTCCTTCTCAATTGCACATCAGCAATGAATCATCCTATTACTCACTTCTCTACTGGATTATCCCATTATCCTTGTATAAAAATGTTCTTGTAAAGGGCATTCCTGAACCCAAATTCTCTGTTCGGTTAATCTCCAATTCTTTTTTTCTTATTCTTTCTCAAAATAACTTCCAACAAGGGATTGTACTATATGTGAATTATATCCCAATAAAGATACTAACAATATCATCTCAATAGACTTTTTGTCCCTTGGAGACAAGGATTGTGAAACTCCATCTCACACACTTTGGGCATGTTGCCAGGAGAGACTGACTGTCCCTGGAGAAGGATGTCATACTTGGAAGAGTGGGGAGTCAACTACAGCAGGGAAAGGCCCTGGATGAGATGAACTGACACAGTAACTGTGGTAATAGGGACAGGTGATTGGAGACTATGAGATTGGCTCAAGATTGGACAGGGTTCAGAGCTGTTGTTTATAGGGTCGCTAGGCACGTATAACAAAAATAGGCTTTTGCCTCCTGATTAGGCTATCAAAGCCTCTCCTATCATGATCAGTAACAAATTTCAAATTGCTCAATCTGATAGCCAATTTTTATTTTTCATCTTATTTTCATGTTTGTAACAACTGGCACATCATACATATTCTTATTTTGGCTACACACTCCCTCCCTCCTATCACTGACATCATCAACTTATTCTAAAATGCAATTTTTTTCATATTTTAGTATTACTGAAATCCAGCTATAATTGTTAATATCTTAAAATTGCTATTCCTTCCAAGCACCAACCTGAAATAATTTGTAATTAAAATTTCTACTATATAATTTCTGTGGTACCATCAGATCAGTAACCATTTCAAATTATGAAGATTTTTTATTCCCCCTCATACACAGTATGACAATCAAAAGCAGTCAAAAAAATTCAGAATGTGTGTTATATTGGGAAAATCTGCTATCAAGAATCTCTCCATCACAAAAGTCCACAATTAAGGTTGCATAGTGGAATGTACTTGGGGCGGTGGGGACTGTGTACCAGGGAGGGAGTGCTTCTTTTACTTTTAAAAGAGAGGAGCGAACTGGGGAGTGGGGGGTGTGGAGGGCTGGGCGGGGAGAGAAGTGCAGCAATGAATGAATGGAAATCCAAAATCTCTGTAAATGTTCATTAAAATTATAAAAAAAAAAAGGAATCTCTCCAAAGTACTTAAGAGCAACAATGTCAGTTTAAAGAATAAGGTGTGTTTGACTCAAGTCATGGTGTTTTCAATTACTTCCTATTCATCTGAAAGTTGGAAAATGAATAAAGATTAAGAATTCCAATGCCAAAAATGAATAAAGATTAAGAATTCCAATGCCTTTGAACTGTGGTGTTAGAGAAGAGTACTGAATGAATAAAGAACATATAAATCTGCTTTGAAAGGAGTGCAACCAAAGTGCTGCTTAAAGGCAAGGATAGTAAAACTTCATCTCACATACTTTGGGTATGTTGTCAGGATGGCCCAGTCCTTGGAAAGGACTTTATGCTCGGAAAGGTGGAAGGTCACAGGATGAGATCAAGACCTTCCACAAGAGAGACTGACACAGTGACTATAACAATGTTCTGGAGCATATCAGAGATTGTGAGGATGGTTCAGGATAGGGCATGGTTGAGGCCTGTTGTTCAAAGGGTCACTATGAGTCAGAGTGGAACAGATGACATCCAACAACAACAACATACCATCAAGGTTTAGACATTCAAGTTGCCTTAAAATGCTTTTCTGTGAGATGGGTTTACATGTCTTTTACTTTTTCAGGGGAATACTGATGGCTTGGTCTGTTGTGAGTTGTGCTGCTAACCTAAAGGCCAAACATCTCAGAGGGTTTGAATGCTCCTGCTCTGTGGGAGAACGATGGAGAGTCTCTCAGAACCCCAATGAAGGGTCAGCTGAGTGGGTTCCAACTCAGCGGCAATGAGTTGAGTTACATTTTCATGGAGTTTTTTGGTTTTCCAGCTTTATGTACGTTTTCATAATAGACTATCTTAACTCTATTTCTGTTATAAACCAAAAAAAGCCAAAACCACTGCCATTTAACCAAGTTCAACTCTGATCGGTCATCCACTAGGTTTATAAGGCTATAAATCTTTACAGGATTGACCCATGGAGGTGCACGCAGATGCTAACAACCAACCTTCGGTGGCAGCCTAACGAATGAACAGAAATCCATCCCTTCTGTAAACTCTCACTGAAGTCACAAAGAAAAAAAATTTAAAGAGTAACTACTACTAAAAGGAGAAACAAAACCTTAGACTTAACTATCAGTAGGAAAGACTTCTAGGTAAGCTGGTAGACTAGACAGATGGCAGCCTAGACCCTCTTCAGTTAAGATACCAGAAAACACAGATAACAGATGATAAACCTCAAACCCTGAGTTTCCACAGAAAAGATAAAAAGAGAAATTCAAACACTAGCCAAAGAAACTGAAAACATCAAACACAGAGACAGACCAAGCAGTGAAATGTAAACAGCCTGGCCATTTTGAATGTTTGAAAGCAGCTTTCTACATGGCAGTTCAGGACTTCAGCAACATCCACACTAGCAACTGACTGATGACAAGAAAGACGTGGCCTGCTCCTTGTTCCTCACATCCTTCTTGGAAAGAGGAAAGTAACTTCCACTTAGCACCACCATTATCCAAACGGGTGGCAACGTTCCACCAGACCCATCTCACCTCCACCTGAAACCAGGCTACCTCCATTTTTTATCTGGTGCTATAAACACACACACAGTTCTACATTCAGACTCCCACAAGGTGCCATTACTTTGTGCCATGCCTGGCCTGCAGCCAGTCCTTGGCACCACCCTCTGGGGTCCCTGCCTCTCAGTGGGCACCCCTGTGGATTCTACTTCCAGCACTCTTCCAGCACTGTTCCACCTGGAACAGTGAATCTTCCAAGGAGTGTGCTATGGGCATTCTGGGCTGGAAGTGACTATGCCATCACACCAGCAGAGTGACTGCATCATCACTGACAGCGGACTCTAGTTATACCCAATCCTTGGACAGGTGAAATTATTGACCAACGAGAACACCCTAGGTACAGGAGAGGCTGTTTTTAACTCTTTGCCAACTGGATGCCCCATCTATCAATGTCCTCTAGAAACAGATGAGTTAGTTATCCACAGCTGACACATATTGTGGACTCTCGGATAAACACAAGCTGCCATTACTGAGCACCACACCTCTGTCTTCTGCTGGACTAGCAGACACACTGTCCCAGACCTGACACCTCGCCTCTATCTCCCAGAGCAATGGAAAGAGCACCAGTAGGGAAACTATACTCCAATCCTCAATGTCCCTACTTTTTTTGTTCTTTTTCTTTCCCATAGCTTTTTGGGTTTTACTGCATTGTTTTCGTTTTGTTGTGCCGCCTCCCCCCCCTTCCCTTCCTTGGCCTTTTCATTTTTGCTTTTCTACTTTAATTCTCCTGCTTTTTGTACTCCACTCAGTTGAGGATTTCTTTTTTCTTTCACTGACCAATCTTATTGTTTGTTGAGAGGGCTTGTTGCTTCCCCCCTTTTCTTTGTCCTACCTCACAATAGACAGCAACAATAACCACAGTCCAGCCACCCACACAATTGTTCTACACAAAGTGTAAACAGAGACGAGCACACACCTCCATCCTCTGTCACACCCATTAGAAGACAGTATTTAGACTAAGAATTGCCATTCTAGCTACCTGCGAAGTATACTGGCATGGCTTAGATAAACAATATCTTGAAGACAATGTTGTCGTCGTTTTTAGGTGCCACTGAGTATGACTCAGCAACCCTATGAATAACAGATCTGAACCCTAAAGAAATAAGAGCTGTACATTTTTAGCTGTGAGAGATGCAAATCAAAACAACTATGAGATATCATCTCACTCCAGTAACAACAGCAAAGTTCAACAGAGCAGCAAATAACAAATACTGGGGGAGGTTGCAGAGAAACAGGAACCCTTATTCACTGCTGGTGGGAGTGTAAAATGGTGCAAACACTCTGGAAGGCAGTATGGTGCTTTCTCAAAAAGTTGGAAATGGATAACCTTGGAGGACATTATGCTGAGTGAAATATCTCAGTCACAAAAGGACAAAAACTGCATAGTGCCACTGTTGTAAAACAGGACTGGCATAAGGGTTGGGGGGAGACTGAGAAAGATGGGATAAATTATGTATACTGCATTGAAACAGATGAGAGAGAGAACTGTTCAAAAGGTATATTGTTGTTGTTATGTGCCGTTGAGTTGTTTGCGACTCATAGCGACCCTATGTACAACAGCCCTAAGCCCTGCTCTATCCTGTGCAAATAGCACTGCCTCTGACACACCCATCCCGATTACCCCAGTCACTGAATCAATCCACCTCATAGAGGGTCTTCCCCTCCTGCACCATCCCTCCACCCTCCCAAGCATGATGTCCCTCTCTAAAGACCTGTCTCTCCTTACAACATGTCCAAAGTATGTCAGACGAAGCCCCAGAATCCTTGCCTCCAAGGAGCAGCCTGGTCTAACCCTCTCTAGGATGAATCTGTTTGTTTTCTTGGCAGTCCAGGGTACATTCAATACTCTTCTCCAGCACCACAGCTCAAAGGCTGCAATTCTCCTTCTGTCCTCCCTAGTCATTGTCCAACTCTCTGATGCATAACAAGGGATTGCAAAGACCATGGCCCATATCAGGCGCACCTTAGTCTCCAGAGAGACACCATTGCTCTTGAGTACTTTAGAGAGGTCCCTAACAGCAGACTTTCCCATCACAATACGTTTTTTGATTTCCTGACTGCTGGTGCCAAGAGTACTGACCATGGAGCCGAGCAAACTGAAGCTGTGAACAATCTCAATCTCTTCGCCATCCATCCTGATGCTACTAATTGGTCCAGTGGTGAGAATCTTTGTCTTCTTGACATTGAGCCTCAGTCCATATTGAAGGCTGCAGTCCTTGACCCTCTGCAGCAAGTGCATGAAGTCCTCCTCGGTTTCAGCAAGCAGGGTTGTGTCATCTGCATAACATAGATTGTTAATGGATCCTTTCACTAATCCTGATGCCACAATTCTCCTCATAGAGCCCAGCCTCCCAGATAATCTGCTCTGCTTAGGTATTGCTGTCATGACATGAGTCCAGAATGAAGGCTACATAGTGGAGTGGACTTGGGAGAGGGATTGTGTAACCATTAAAGAATTTTTCTTTCAAAAAGAAGAACAAACTGAAGGGGGGGTGGGCAGGGAGAAAAGTGCAACAATGAATGAATGGAAACCCAAAATCTCTGTAAATTTTCATTAAAACTAATAATTAAAAAAGAAAGAGAAAAAAAAAGCTGGAAATAGAAATACCATTTGACCCAGCAATTGCACTACTAGGAATATACACTAAAGAGACCAAAACAGCTACCCAAACAGATATATGTACACCCATGTTTACTACTGCACTGTTCACAGTGGCAAAGAGATTGAAGTAAATTAGCAAATTAATGGATAGAGACACTGTGGTATATATATTCACATAATGGAATACTACGAAGGACTGAAAAACAAGGAACTTATTAAATATTATACAAAATGGGTGACCCTAGAGGACATTATGCTGAGTGACTGCATAATACCAGTGTTATAAAACAGGACTGACATAGGAGTGGGCGGGAAACTAAGAAAAGAGGGGATAAATAATGAACATTTCATTGAAAAGATGAGGAAAAGAAGTATCTAAAAGAAATATATGATTAGTTATTATTTGTATGACAACAGTCTAGAATACGAGGTGCATAGCAAAGTGGACTGGGGAGCGGGGAAGGGGAAGAAATTGTGTAACTATGAAAGAATCATTTTTTCCCTTTTTTATATTAATTTTAATGAAAATTTAGAGACTTTGGATTTCCATTCATTCACTGTTGTATTTTTCTCCCTGCCCACCCCTCCCCCCAGTACACTCTTCTCTTTAGAAAGTAAAAGAAAAATTCAACCTTTTTCCCCCGCAACCATTGTTTTACAATCCCTTCCCCGAGGTCCACTACACTATGTAGCAGCCTTCGTTCTGGACTCCTGTCACGACAATACCCACTCATATATCCCTTCCAAACAGTTTTCTCCCTCATCTGTTTCAGTGTAGCATACACTATTTATCCTATCTTTCTCAGTCTCCCCCCAACCCCGATGTCAGTTCTGCTTTATAACAGTGGCACTATGCAGTATTTGTCCCTTTGTGACTGGGATATTTCACTCACCATGTCCTCCAGGGTCACCCATTTTTAATAATATTGCATGAGTTCCTTGTTTTTCAATGCAGTGTGGTATTCCATTGTGTGAATATACCACAGCTTCTCTATCCATTCATTTGTTGATAAGCACATATGTTGTTTCCAACTCCTTGCTATTGTGAACAAAGCCGTGATAAACATGGGTGTGCATATATCTGCTTGGACGTCAGTTATGGTCTCTTTGGGGTATATTCCCAGTAGTGGAATTGTTGGGTCAAATGGTATCTCTATTTGCAACTTTTTGAGAAAGCGCTACACCGCCTTCCACAGTGGTTGTACCATTTTACACTTCCACCAACAGTGAATAAGGATTCCAGTTTCTCCACAAACCTGCCAGCATTTGTTGCTCGCTGTTCTGTTAAATTTTGCTATTCTTACTGGGGTGAGATGATAATCTCATAGTTGTTTTGATTTGCATCTCTCTTAAGAGCTAGGGATTTTAAAACATTTCTCCATGTGCTTGTTGGCCATCTGAATGTCTTCTATGGTGAGTATATGTCTTCATATCCTGTGCCCATTTTTCAACTGGATTGTTTACCTTTTATCTTGTTGTGGTGCTCAAGTATTTTATAAATTCTACATATAAGTTATCTGACATGTCATTACCAAATACTTTTTCCAGTCTGTGGCTTCCTTTTTTACCCTGTTGGAGAAGTTTTTGGATGTGCATAGGGGAAAGAATCTTTTTAAAGAGAAATGCAAATTGGGGGGGCGGGGAGAGGTAGAGTGGAAAATGTGCAACAATGAATAAACGGAAATCCAAGTTTTCTGTAAACTTTCATTAAAATATTTATCAAAAAATTAAAAGAAAAAGAACTGTGACACAAACTGATATATGCACATCCACATTTCTTGATTATCTAAAATAGCAAGGAAACAATCTAAGTGTACATCAATGAACAAATAACCAAAAAAAATATGGTACACTCACATAAGGGAGATTCAATACAACCCTTATGCACTCCTTTTCCAATTCCACACCATGCAGTGCTCCCCTGCTCCATTTGCACAACAGCCTCCTGATTCAGGTATAAGCTCCTCATGAGCACAATCAAGTGCTCTAGGATTCCCATTCTTCTTACTGTCAGCCACAACTTGTCATGATCCACAAAATAAAATGCCTTTGAACAGTCAATAAAACACAAATAAGCATTCTTCTGGTATTCCTTACTTTCAGCCAGGATCCACCTGACTGACAGCCTCTTCTAAATCCTGCTTGAACTTCTGGCAATTCCTTATGTATGTACTGTCCCAACAATTTTTATTTTTTTTAATTGGGAAAAACATATTGGGGGTACAAGGAGGTGAGGGTTGGGGGCAGAAGGGTGAGGATGGGCCAGGATGAAGTTGCAGAGCTGCACAGTTTGGTCGGTGGGGGGAGCAGGTGAAGGAAATGATGAGGGTCCAGTGGGGACCAGATGCTACAGACGAAT
>NW_006400168.1:14467-34162 GCF_000299155.1 Elephantulus edwardii
ATGGACCTTTTCCAATCTGTTGGCCAGTCATCCTCCAAATTTCCTGGCACAGACTGGTAAGTGCATCCAAGGCTGCATCTGTTAATTGAAACAAGTCAGTCAATCGTTATCCCATTGATTCCTGGTGCCTTATTTTTTGCCAGTGCCTTCAATGTAGCTTCCATTTCCTCTTTCATTACCATTGGCTCCTGTTCATATGGTACTTCCTGAAATCTTTCAGTGTCAATCAATTCTTTCTGGCGACTCTGTGTATTCCCTCCATCTACTTTTGAAGCTTTCTGGGTGATTCAATATATTGCCCATAGCATCTTTCAACATTGCGACACGGGGCTTAAATTCATTTTTCAGTTCTTTCAGTTCGAGAAATGCAGAGTATTATTGAGGAGTAGTGATGTCAGTTTGAGGACTAAGGTGTGTCTAATTCAGGCCACAGTCTTTTCAATTACTAGCTATGCATCCAAGACCTGAACAATAAATAAGGATGATAGAAAAAGAATTGATGCCTTTGAGCTGTGGTGTTGGAAAAGAATACTGAATATCCCTTGGACGGCCAAGAGAACAAACAAGTATGCCTTGGAGAGGGTATAGCTCTTTGGAGGCAGAAATGATGAGGCTTTGCCTTACATCGCCTTACACACTTTGGACACATTGATAGGAGGTGCTATTCCTTGGAGAGAGATACGATGTTGGGAAGGGTGGAGGGTTGGCAAAGGAAAGACCCTCAACCAGGTGTACTGACACGGTGACTGCTACAATGGGCTCGTGTGTGTCACGAAGTGTGAGAATGGCGCAGGACAGGACTAGGTACAGATCTTCTGTTCATAGGATCACTATGAGTCGTACTCGACGGCACCTAACAACAACACATAATAGAGTATTATGTAACATTAAGAACGATAAAGAATTAATGAAACACTGAACAACGTGGATGAATCTACAGAAAATTATGCTGAGTGACACTTATTAACAAAAGGTAAAGGAAGGTTTACACACAAAATCAATCTTGGATGGCTAAAAAAGTGTATGAATAGTAATGAATAATAAACTTGTGTTGTTGTTATGTGCCATCGAGTCGCTTGCAACTCATAGTGACCCTATGTACAAGAGCTCTACATGCTCTTCTATCCTGTGCCAACCTAGCCATCTCAAACGCACTTATTCCCAACTCTCCAGTCACAGAATCGATCCATCTCATCAAAGGTCTTCCTCTCCTTCTAAGATTTAATTTAAAAAAATTCATTGAAAAGGTAGGTGAAAAGAAAGGCAATATAGAAGGAGTTACTCAGGTGCTGTAATTAATAGAGACATTATGGCCAATGTTAGGTGGATCTTGGCAGAAAGCAGAGTATCAGATTTCACTGACTATACAAAGGCATTTGACTGTGTGGATCACAACAAATTGTGGTTAACCTTGAGGAGAATGGGAATCTCAGAACACTTGATTGTGCCTATGTGAAACCTCTACTTGGACCAGGCTCAAAGTCATGGAGTGCATCAGGGATGTGTCCTATCTCCATACCTTTTCAATCTATATGCAGAACAGATCATTTGGGAGGCTGGACTTTATGAGGAAGACTGTGGCATCAGGATTAGAGAAGACTCATCAACAATCTGCATTATGCAGACAACACAACCTTGCTTATTGAAACTGAGGAGGACCTGAAGCACTTGCTGCAAAAGGTCAAGGACTGTAGTCTTCAATATGGATTGAGGCTCAATAGCAAGAAAACAAAGATTCTCACCACTGGGCCGATTGGCAGAATCGTGGTGGTTCAAATTCATCAACAGAGAAAGATGAGAAATCTCTCACAAGATGAGAAGTCTTAATCATACTAAGTATGAAAACATTAAATATGTCAAAAGTATCAGATTTTTAACTTTTTTCCATGTATATTAATGTCTGCTAATATTTCCAGAATTGTGCATGTAGTGTTTATTTTTGTTGACTATATGTCTTGTCAAAATAAAAATAAAAATACTAAAAACCTAACTGTGTTTACTTATTCAGTTAAAGCAAAGTGATTCAGAAAAGCTTAGATTAAAAAGACAAAATAGTATAAATATTAATAAAACCTTATTAATATTCATTAATGATTGTTTATAGACACAATTACTCAAAGCAAAAAATATGTGGTCAGGTTTAAGTTGTCTCATAGCTGGGACGAGGCAGATATTTTTCTTCACTATTTCCTCAATAGTTGCTTCCAAATTAGACTCCCTCTCTTTGCTGTAAAAACCCCTTGCTTTGAATATCATGTGCAAATTGTATCACCTATAACCTGGCTCATAGATCAGCTGGTCCAGTGGACAGAAAGCGATGCTACTAAGCCAAAGGTGGGTGACTTTTAATCCGCAGCCCTCAGGCCCATCTTTCATTGTTTTTGTTCAGACATTCCTCTAGGTCATATAGCCCTGGTGTACAAGTTGCCGTACAGCGGTCACTTGTGGTTGCTGTGAAGATAAACTCTGTGACACTGATGTGTCAAATGCGTTAATGGTTGGTTACTCAATGTGGACAGATAGTGGGGTAGAGCTCCCCGATTAAAACAAGCTTGGAAGGAGGAGTGGCATCCACTTCCATAATAGCTTGCCTCTGGAAACCCTATGAACCTGGAGAGAGGATGAAAGGCACCCAAATGTCGAGGACTCTCCTTCATAGGGTCGCTATGAGTCGCCTGTGACTCAACTGCACTTAACAACAATAACATAACATGGCTCACTGTTAGCTCTACACTGGTTGACTTCAATAAATCAAATTCAATGCTGCTAAACTGGTTCCTCTCAGTGACTCTCCATAGGATTTTTTTTTAAAGTTCATTATGCATTTTCTTTCCCCTTCCTCTCCTCCCCCTCCCCAGCCCACCTCACAACAATGCACCCCTTGTTCCAAACTGCTGTCATATATATAATTCCTAATCATATATTCCTTTCAGGCAGTTTTTCCTCTCACCTGTTCTATTTCATTGTTCATTATTTACGCTTTCCCCATTCTCTCCCCAACCCTTAAGGTCAGTCCTATAGTATAACAACAGTGTTAATGCACTATTAGTCCTTTTGTAACTGATATATTTCACTCAGTATAGTGTCCTTCAGGCTCCTCTGCACTGTGTAATGTTTTAGGAGTTCACTGTTTTTCAATGTTGCATAATATTTCATTGTGTGGATGTACCATAGTTTTTCTATCCGTTTGTTGATGGACACCTTGGTTGCTTCCATCTCTTTGCTATTGTGAATAACACAGCAATAAACATGGGTTTGCATACATTTGTTTGAGTCAAGGCCTTAGTTTCTTTAGGATATATTCCCAGTAGTGCACTTGCTGGGACAAATATTTCTATCTCCAGTTTTTTGAGAAAGTGCCAGATTGCCTTCCATAGTGGCTGTACCATTTTACATTCCCACCAGCAGTGAATAAGATTTCCAACATCTCCATAACCTCCACAAGCATTTGTTGTTTGTTGGCCTGCTGAACTTTGCTATTGTTGCTGGGTGATATCTCAGGGGTTTAATCTGCATCTCTTTGATAGCTAGGGATTTTGAACATTTCTTCATGTTTGCTGTCTCAATTTCTTTGGATCCTGTGCCCATTTTGTAACTAGGTTATTTACCTTTTCCTTGTTGAGGTTCCATCATCAGATTTTGAAGGCTATAAATTGTAAAGTGAACTGCCCAGTCTTCTCCCTTGACAGCTGCTGGTGGATTAATTAAAACTGCACAACAGCCTTTCAACGAAGATGGCACCAAAAGTGAAGAAGGAAACCCCTGCCCCTCCCAAAACTAAAGCCAAAGCAAAGGCATTAAAGGCCAAAAAGGCAGTCCAGAAGGGCATCCAAAGCCAAAAAAAAAAAGAAGATCCACATGTCACCCGCCTTCTGGCGTCCTAAGGCTGAGACTCCAAAGGCAGCTCAAATGCCCCCGGAAGAGCGCCCCCAGGAGAAACAAGCTTGACCACTATGCCATCAATCAAACTTCCCCCGACTACTGAGTCAGCCAGCCATAAAGAAGATAACAATACACGTGTGTTCATTGTGGATGTCAAGGCCAACAAGCACCAAATTAAACAAGCTGGAAGGAAGCTCTATGACACTGATTTGGCTAAGGTCAACACTTTGATGAGGCCTGATGGAGAGAAGAAGGCCTATGTTTGACTTGTTCCTGACTATCATGCTTTGGATGTTGCCAACAAAATTGGGATCATCTAAACTGAGTCTAGCTGGCTAATTCTAAATAGAAATTTTTCTCACCAAAAAAAAAAAGTATATACATTAGTTTGCAAACAGAATTCGTATACACTGTGTTTCATTCATGTACCCCATTTTTCCCACATTCTTTCATTCACATTGTGTTTCATACAATCATTCCCATATACTATATTTTATAAAGTTAATCACCATTGATCTATGCTCATTCTACCACTTCATCTTTTCAGGTTCACACTAGATCTATCCTAATTACTTCACTCACTCCCTCTGCCAACAAAACTGAATCCCCAAGATTTGTCTCCCCTCCTCCAGCTTCTCACCCCCTTCCCTTGCCTCTATGAACTTTTATCCACATCTTACTATTTATCCTCTACTTTTACAATAATGTTCTTATTATGTTGTATTTGTTCTTCTAAGACTAAGTTCACTTGGTACAATCCTCTCTAGCTTCTCTCATGTCATATAGTATTTTATGAAATTGTTGCTAAGTGCTAAGTAGTATTTCACTGCATGAATGTACCACAATTTCTCAATGCATTTACTTCCTGATGGACATTTGAGCTGTTTCCATTTTCTTGCTATTGTGAATAATTCTGCTATGAACATCAGTGTACAAGGTTTTTGTCTTCTTGTTGTTAAGACGTAATCTATATTGAAGGTTGAAGTCCTTGGATCTTTGGCAGCAAGTGTTTCAAGTCCTCTTCACTTTCAGCAAGCAAGATTGTGTCAACTGCATAATGCAGGTTGCTGATAAGTATTCCTCTAATCCTGGTGCCACATTTTTCTCCCTAGAGTCCAGTTTCTTGAATGATTTGCTCATCATACAGACTGAAGAGGTATGGAGAAAGGATACAGCTCTGACACATGCCTTTCCTGATTTTGAACCATTCAGTGTTCTCATGCTCCATTTGGAAAACAGATTCTTGGTCTAGGTATAGGTTTCATATGAGTATAATTAAAGGTCTGGAATTCCCATTCTTCTCAGTGTCAGCCATAGTTTGTTATGATCCACATAGTCATACCTTTGCATAGTCAATAAAACACAAATAGTCATCTTCTGGAACTCTTTGTTTCAGCCAGGATTCATTTGACTTCAGCAGCGATATCTCTAGTGCCATGGACTCTTGAATTCCGCTTCAACTTCTGGCAGTTCTCTCAATGGACTGTTCTAGAAGTTTCTGAATGATCTTCAGCAATATTTTGCTTGTATATGATATTAATGATATACTTTGATAATTTCCACATTCTATTAGATCACCTTTCTTGGGGATGGGAACAAATATGGATCTCTTCCAGTCACTTGGCCAAGAAGGTGTTCTCCCAATTTCCTAACAATAGAAATTATAAATTAGGAACATACTTGCTTTATGGGGAGCTCCAGTGGTGGTGTCCTTTAGTGAGTTGTGGTGATGTCTCTGGTAGGTTCAGATTCCTTAGTGGCTCTGAGACGGGCAATCTCCTCCTATGTGACTTAAAGTCTTGAAAAGTTATGGAGGGCCAGTCAAGAGTCAGTTCTGACTCAAATGGCATGAGCTGAACCTGTTGTGTAACTCCCATCAAAAACATTTTTTAAAAAAAAGCACAAACAGTCAAAAGACACACAAAACATACTCAAACTTTACATTTAATCAGGAAAGGTTAAGTATTTAATGTACAAGATAATAGTCAATGTTTTAGGATACTGGTTCATTATTTATAACAATCAGCAGAAATATGAATTGGTAACTTTTCTGAGTACTTTTTAAAAAGCAATTTGATAAGTAATAAAATAAATGTTATAATCTAAAGAATAAAATAAATATCCCTGAAACCATAATGATGTAAATAAATGAAGAAATGGTAATAGATATAACTTTAAGGAGAAATGGAACATTTGCATAGACTCAAAGTATCTCTCAAAATATTTTCTTAATTACTGAGGTGACTTTAACATATGTACATAGATTCTTTGATACTACTCCACCCAGGAGGTAGATCTTATTTTCCTCTCCCCATAACTGTGGATTAGACTTTGTGATTCACTTTTATCACATAAAACATGGAAAGAATTGGAAAATGCTTATCATTCCTCTGTAGGATCTTATCCCCTCTGGACCCTCATCATTTCCTTCACCTGCTCCCCCCACTAACCAAACTGTGCAGCTCTGCAACTGCATCCTGGCCCATCCTCACCCTTCTGCCCCAAACCCTCACCTCCTTGTACCCCCAATATGTTTTTCCCAACAAAAAATTTAAAAAATTTAAAAAAAACATGGAAAGAAAAAATAAAATTTTACAGTAATCAAGTGACCAAGGTTAACGTCACCAATAATAAGACATAAATATCACCTTCCCACTATGTGATGAGAAGTGTATACTTCTGTGTTATTCTTCCCAAAAATACTTAACCTCAGTCTGACAATGAAAAACACAAACCCAGTTTGAGGAACTGTGACTACTACTCAACACAAGGAAACAATGAAAACTGTCATAGACTGGAGAAGACTGTTCCGTCTGTGATAGGGATTATGGCTAGTGTTTACCACTGAATCAGAACCACTACTAGCTGATTCTCCAGCAAGTTTTCAGAGTCAGTAAATCACACAAGAGGCAACTGCTCATCCTTCTTCCATGGGGCAGCTGGTAGATGTGAAGTACATTCCTCTGGATTAGCAGCACAACACGTTACCACTAAGTCACCAGTGCTCCCTAATATGTATTAGATCTTAGAACTTTTTAGGGCATAAATGAAAAAAAAAATCAGAAAAATTCCTCCTTTTGGGATAATATACCCCCAAAAAAGTGAGACAAAATCTCACCATCCTTACCTCATACAGGTATATAAAAGTAAGTGGAACAATCCACAAGAGTATACAGTGCAGGGGTGGGGGTGGGGGCTGTATACAGTAGGCTGTTAATTACTTCCAGAAAGAGGTGTTTTATCAGGGAGAGGGCTATTTCAGTAAGGACAAGGACTAAGGATCAAAGTAATGAAGTCTTTCACAGTTCAGTCTATATGCTCCTATGTTTACTTTTTAAAAACATAGCTATTGCTTCGCAAAGAGAAATATAAACAAAAATAAGTTTCTCTTACATTATAAAAATTCTAATATTATTCTAATAATATTCTAACAGAGTATCTCCAGATTGGGATACACAAAAAAGGTAGTGTCAATGATCGCCTTTGGTGAAGAGAAAAGGCTAAAACATTTACCACCATTTACTATATTGTTCAATTTTGTTTATTACGCACATGCACTGCTTTAAAAAAACATACATTTTGAAAGTATACTATAACAAGCCCTACTATGAAAATATATTAAAAATTCTAAATCCGAAGGAGTATTTAAATCTGCCTGAGAAACTTCATAAAGGCTTGAGGAGTCAACAGCTGACTCGGAAGGCATTCTAGGCAAAGGTCATAGATTGGCCAAAGGGACAGAAGCATTACCAAAAAATACTCATCACTGTCAAGTCAGAACTGACTTATAACTAACCCTCCAGGACATTTTCAGAGGCTGGAAATCACACGAGAGGAGACCACCCATCTTTCTCCAAAGCAGCACTGGAAGATTCAAACCACTATATTTGAGTTGGCACTACAATATTTTACCCACAGCCACCGAAGTTCTCACAAAAATAAACAGGCAGGTTTGAAGCTGATACGTAAAGAGCAGTACAGATGTGGGGACTGCAGAAGATATTTCAATAATCACCATTTCCTGAATGCAGATATTTCCCAGGGCTGTGTTTCCCAAGGAAATGACCAAATTCAGAATTACATGCAATATTTGGTACTGTTTTAAAGCTATTGTCACCATTGTTAGGTGCTAAGAAGTCATGTGAAACTGAGCAACCCCATGTGACAAAAAAACTGCCTCATCAAGTTTCCTAGATTAACCTTTATGGGAACAAATAAGATTTCCTTCTAATATTTCAGTGAATAGCCTAACATTTGTGCCACCACAGCTATTATCAGGACATAATGAAAAGAGTGTATCTGCCTAAAAACCTGCCAAAATATATACATTAGTGGTACAGGCATGACTGAAAGGGAAGATTCTAAATTAATAACTACTTTGATCTTCTGTTCTCATTTGTCTTCCTCATGTGACCAGTCACAAAGTGAAGACACAATAAGCACAAAAAAACCACTTGCTTTAATAGTCATATAAAACGTTAATAAAAAAGGAAGCTCTGGTCTCTAGGGAGTTGCACTGACAACCCAAATGTGGTTGCCTCTCTGGCAGTTCTAATCCAACTAACCTTGGAATAAATATAGGAGATCTTCTGCTGTGAGATTTACAACTCATTGCTCTCCAGTCAGAAATGACTCACAGCTGCCCATCATTCTTCTGAGGAGAAGCTGGGAGAATTCAATTCCTGCCTTTTCACTGACAGCACTATGCTTTATACACTAGGTCACCAGAGCCTCTGAAAAATCTTCTAGAGAATTAGTTATGAGTTTGTTCCAACTCAACAACAATGAGAGAGAGAAAGAGAGATTAAATATTAAAAAGTAGGCTTGTAAGAGATTGCTAGTTAAGATGGCTAGGCAAACAGAGTCCAGACCCCTCTTCAACCAGTCAGTCACTCAAACTTACTGGAATTAGAAAAGCAGCTCTCATGGACTACCCCACCAAAGCTCCCAAAGGTGAAGGGAGTCCAGACCCTCTTCAACCAAGATAGCAAAAAACAAAAGATAACAGATACAGAAGATCATTCTGACCCTGAGTTGAAAAGGGAAAGATAAAAGAAGTACTTCAAGTGCAGACTGAAGAAAAAACTAAAATTAAAACACCAAAAATACAGAGCATAGAACAGAGCACAGAGCAGCGCCAGCTGCTATTCTGAACTAATGCCTGGCCGCCCAGGGGTAAGCTGCTATCTGACCACAAGAAGGATGCGATCTCCACCCTTACTCCTCACACCCTCCCCGGGGCTTCCCCTCACTACCACCACACACCAGGTGGTTGGTGTATTCCCCTGGGGTCCTAGCTCCACCTGTGGCCAGGCCCATGACCCTTTGTATCTGACACCTGGAGTGTGTGCAGGACTCTCCACTGAAAGACCTACTTCAGAAGCCTACATACTGTGCTCTGCTTGGCCTACAACTAGTAAGCAATTAACAGGGTTCATCCTTCTGATTGGCCACCTTGGGAATACCATGCAGAGTCACATTTACAGTAGGGCACCCCCTCCCTCATCAAGTGTATCCCATTCCTGAGCATCTCAGATTGGCAGCAATTGTCGCTTCATGCAGAGAGTTCTAGTGGCCTAGTCCGCAGATCGTTTTGGTCCTAATTCAAAGGCCGTGCCGCCTGTCTAGTGGTTCAAATTCACCAGTGGCTCCTTGAGAGAAAGACGGATCATCTCCCCTGAGATTTACAGCCTTGGAAATGAGGGTTCAGCGATGAGTCAATTCTGATGCGACTAGCAGAGATATCACTACTCTAAACTAAGCCTAGCCTCAGACAACCCTAGACACCTATAAAGCCAGGAGAAATACCATCTTGGGCTAGGTACCCTGCCCCTTGACACCCTGTAGACCATAAAAGGCACTGCCCTTAGCCCGGCTCACACTCAGGGCCTCAGCTCCCTCTTAAAGATCAACTCTGACCTGTGTACCCTAACCCCAAACTTCTGCTGGAATGGCAGAAAAACTTGTCTCAAACCCTTTGCTTCCACTCACCCAAACAGTGGCAGCTGTACCAATCAGGTGCCCAGGACACTCTCCTCCAACCCCCTTTTTCTCTCATTTTTATTTCCCATTACTTTTCAAGATTTGTTTTTTTCTGTTTTGAGTTTTCAATGTTGTTTTCTTTCCTCGTTTCTCTCTAGCTTTTTTCCTTGTTAAACTAGGCATCTTCTTTTTTGTTTATTTTGATTCTCCTTCCTTTCGTATCCTGAGTTTTATATTTCTATTTTCTTGGCCTAATCTTGGTTTTGGAGTATTATTTGTTTCCCTATTTCTTTTCTTTTTTAATTGAGATTTTCAAAAGTTTATAAAGAACTTGGGTTCCCAATTGTTTTTTGTCCCACATTTTCCTCCCTGCCTCCCCCCCACACAAATCGCTTTTCATCTTTTGGAGAAAAGTTCTTTCATTTTTATATAGTTCCCCCCAGACCACTTTAATATGCAACTCTTATTCTGGACTCTTGTCATGCCAACAATATATATTATATATTCCATTTATATAGTTATCTCCCTTGTCTGTTTCAATGCAGTGCAGATTATTTATCCCCTCTTAGTTTCTCCACAGCCCCATGTCAGTCCTGTTTTATAATAGTGGCATTATGCCATACTGGTCTTTTTGTGACTGAGATACTTCACTCAGCATAAAGTCCTCTAGCGTCACTCATTTTCATAATAATTCATGAGTTCCTTGTTTTTCAATGCAGCCTACTATTCCATTGTGTGAATGTACCACAGTTTCTCTATCCATTCATTTGTTGATGGGTTGTTTCCAACTCTTTGCTATTGTGAACAAAGCCACAATAAACACTGGTGTGCATATATCTACTTGGGTAACAGTTAACGGTTTCTTTAGGGTATATTCCCAGTAGTGGAATTGCTGGGTCAAATGGTATTTCTATTTCCAATTTTTTTGAGAAAGTACCATACTGACTTCCCTAGTGGCCGCACCATTTTACACTCCGACAAACAGTGAATAAGGGTTCCAATTTCTCCACAATCTCATCAGCATTTGTTCTTTGCTGTTCTGTTAAATTTTGCTATTCTAGAAAAAATGGCCAAAAAAGTGGTACAGAAGTCGTCAATGAAGATATGCTGGAAGAAAACTTCCAAAACTTAAGAAAAATTAGAAAATAGGCATTTAAGAAGCGTGTCTCAAACAGGACAGGTCTCCAAAAGTAAAACAAGGCATATCATAATCAAATTTTCCAAATTTAAAGACAAAGACAGATAAATAAAAGCTGCTTGGGGAAAAGCAAAGAATTATCTATAACAATAGTTATCAGCATCAATAGCAAAGTACAACAGGGCAGCAAACATTGTACTGCCCAAGCCTGATCACTTCCTGTGAAATCTGGTAACATCTAAGCCGCCCATATCAAAGAACAGACCAGACAATGGATCCTGATAAAGCTCTGAACCTGATCACAATAGCCCAAACCCAACGAGAAATACCATCTTCCTTAGTCCTCCCCAGAAACCCCCCCCCAAAAAAAACAACACCTGCGACTCTCTCTCAACGTTCTGTGCAGCCGTGCTGTGCAGCTGGGTCACTTGGTGTCCCTCTCAGACCGTTCGTTTCTTGAGACCAGTTTCTTTCTCTCTCTTACCCTCTGGCTCTCTTTTTTCTAATTTATTCACACCTAGTGGGAGTGTAAAATGGTGCAAACCACTACATAAAGTGGTCTGGTACTTTCTCAAAAAGTTGGAAATACAATACCATTTGACCCAAAAATTCCACTACTAAGAACATACCCTAAAGAAACCAGAGCTGCCACCCAAACAGATATATATACACACCCATGTTCACTGCTGTGTTATTCAAAATAGCAAAGAGACTGAAGCAACCCAAAAGCCCATTAACAAATGGATAGAAAAAGTACGGTATACTAACACAATGGAATACTACACAATGCTGAAAAACAATGAACCCTGTAACTTTGCACACATGGGGGAGCCTGGAGGCCATTATGCTAAGTGAAATATCTCGGTCATAAAGGGAGAAACCAGGACTGACATGGGAGTTGTGGAAGGGACACCAGGAAAAGAGGGGACAGATAATTAATACTGCACTGATCAAATGAAGGAAAGAACTGTTTAAAAGGAATAAATGATTAAGCATTATATGTATGACAATAGCTCAGAATAAGAAAGGCATTGCAAAGCAGACTGGCGGAGTAGGAGATGGGAGGAAAATGTGCAACAAAGGGGGGGAGGGGGGGATGAAGAGAGTAAGATCAAGACCAGACAACAAACTAAAATTAATACATGACAGTATCATTCCAACACTGACACAGATGTACACAAAGTAAAATAAACATAAGAGACTAAAAATAGGAAACCAGAGATATCAGTGCCTAAAAAGGGACAATCACAACGCAAAAAGAGAGGACAAAAAATGTAGTTACAGAAATTCTAAATGGAGAGAAAGTCAAAATGATTTCAAGATAAGTGAGTTGTTTTAGACTTGGGAACAAAACAGTAACTTACAGGGTAGTGCCAAGAAGATGAATAAATCTTCTCATTCAAATAAAAAACTTATGAAACATTAAACCAATAGCAAAGAAGGAAATTACAAGAAAACCCATAAACAAGGGAAAGGTAAAACACAGTAAGGGATTGATTAGATACTACAAATAATTAGTTGCATTAACTAATTAAAATGTTATAAGACAAAATATCTATAAATCATTGCATGCCTATTTACAATTTTAATATGCCCTACTGTCTATATAGGGAGCTCTGGTGGCCTACTAAGTAAAAAGTTGCACTGCCAACCCAAAGGCAGGCAGTGTGAATCAACCAGCTGCATCAAGGATGAAGGATGGACTTCTCTTCCCATGCAATTTTGTTGTTGTTGTTGTTGTTGTTGTTATGTGCCATCAAGTCACCCATGACAAGTAGTGACCCTAAGTACAGTAGCTCTGAACCCTGCTCTATCCTGAGCCAGTATCACTGACTCAGACATATCTACCCCTATTACCCCAGTTATAGTGTTAATCCATCTCATCCAGGGTCTTCCTCTTCTGTGCTGTCCCTTCACCCTTCCAAGCATGATGCTCTTCTCCAGTCCATCCTGGACATGTGCCCAAAGTATGTGAGATGGAACTTCAAAATCCTTGCCTCCAAGGAGAAATCAGGTTTCATCCTCTCCAAGAGAACCTGTTTGTTCTCTTGGCAATTTACTGCCTCTGAAAACCCATTGGAGAGTCAACTATGAGTTGGTTCTAACTCGATGGCACATAAAACAACCTAACATTTTTTAAAAAATTATTTTAAAAGTCATAAACAAAATGAACCAGCACAGAAAACTGCATGGAATAACAAAAAAAAAAACTCCAAAACTTTTTTCTCTAACCCAATTAATATGAGGAAAGAACTGGTATAGATGTTTCACCATTATTCAACAAACCAACAAGCACATGAAGAGATGTTCAAACAAACTCATTAGCCATTCAAACTCACAGCCTTGAATCTGAAGCAGCTCACAGCAGATTCTCCATCAGGTTTTCTTAAAGTCATAAACTGCTGCATAGGAGGAAACTGCTCATCTTTCTCCCACAGAACCTGGTGGATTTGAATAGTCAAAGACTTCTGGGTTGGAAGAACTACAGTACCAGACCTTCATTCACTAGTCATCACAATCAAACAGCACACCTACCCATTAGAATGGCAATGATTAACCTACAACCAGGAGAAGATAAAATAGATGAATGGGACCTTCTAAGAATCAAATCCATATGCATATCCAAAAACTTCTCCAACAGGGTAAAAAGGGAAGCCACAGACCGGGGAAAAAATATTTGGTAATGACATGTCAGATAAGGGACTTATATCCAGAATTTATAAAATACTTGAGCACCACAGTAAGATAAAGGTAAATAATCCAATAGAAAAATGGGCACAGGATATGAGCAGACACTTCACCAAAGAAGACATCAAGATGGCCAACAAGCACATGAAGAATTGTTCAAAATCCCTAGCTCTCAAATCAAAACACCTATGAGATATCATCTCACCCCAGTAAGAATAGCAAAATTTAACAGAACAACAAGCAACAAATGCTGGCAAGATTGTGGAGAAACTGGAACCCTTATTCACTGTTGGTGGGAGTGTAAACTGGTACAACCACTATGGAAGGCAGTATGGCACTTTCTCAGAAAGTTGCAAATAGAGATACCATTTAACCCAGCAACTGCACTACTGGGAACATACCCCAAAGAGACCATAACTGACATCCAAACAGATATATGCACACCCACGTTTATCATGGCTTTGTTCACAATAGCAAGGAGTTGGAAACAACCGAAGTGCCCATCAACAAATGAATGGATAGAGAGTCTGTGGTATATTCACACAATGCATTGAAAAACAAGGAACTCATGCAAGATTATTCAAAATGGCTGACCCTTGAGGACATTATGCCGAGTGAAGTATCTCAGTCACAAAAGGGCAAATACTGCATGGTGCCACTGTTGTAAAACAGGACTGACCTCGGGGTTGGGGGAGACTGAGAAAGATGGGTTCAATAATGTATATTGCATTAAAACAGATGAGGGAGAAAACTGTTTAAAAGGGATATGTGATTAGGTATTTTTGTCATGACTGGAGTCCAGAGCGAAGGCTGCACTGTGGAGTGGACGTGGGGAGAGGGATTGTAAAACAATGAAAGAATTTTTCTTTTACTTTTCCAAGGGGGTAGTGTACTAGGGGGGAGGGTTGGGAGGAGAGAAAAGTGCAACAATGAATGAATGGAAATCCAAAGTCTCTGTAAACTTTCATTGACGTTAATAATAAATTTCATTTTAAAAAAAGAATGGCAATGATTTTTTTAAAAAAATTCTAAAATGGAATACTCATCTAACATTCAGATCGATATTCCATTTTATTGTTTTGTTGTGTGCTGTAGAATAGGAATCAACCCACAGCTGACCCTCTGGTGGGTTTTCAGAGGCAGTTATTCACATGGGAGGAGAAAGCCCATCCTTCTTCCCTGGAGCAGCTGGTGACTTCGAACTGCGTGCCATCAGGATTGCAGTGCAGCTTCTCGCCACTAGGCCACCAGAGCTCCCTTATTCCATTTTAGGATTTATTTTAAAAATTAAGTATAAAAGAAGCCGTGGCACCAGTGATATTACAGCCAATGTTTGATGGATCTTAGTAGAAAGCAGAGAGTGCAAGAGGAATGTTTATCTGTGTTTCACTGACTATACAAAGGCATTTGACTGTGTGGATCACAACAAATTGTGGCTAGCCTAGGAAAGACTAGAAATCCCAGAACACTTAATGGTGCTCATGTAAAATCTATACTTGGACTAGGAGGCAATCGTCAGAACAGAGCAAAGAAACACTGCATGGTTCAAAATCAGGAAAAGTATACACCAGGGATGCAACCTATCTTCAAACCTTTACAAAATATATGCAGAATAGGTCATTCTGGAATCTGGACTTTAGGAGGAGGAATGTAGCATCAGGGTTGGAGAAAGACTCATCAACAACCTACATTATGCAGATGACACAACCCGGCTTGTTAAAACTGAGGAGGACCTCAATGACTACTGTTTTCTATATAGATTGAAGCTCAACATCAAGAAGAGGAAGATTCTCACCACTGGGCCAATTGGCAGCATCATTATGGATGGTGAAGAGATTGAGATTGTTAACAGTTTTAGTTTGCTTGGTTCCACAGTTAACACTCTTGGTACCAGCAGCCAAGAAATCAAGAGACAAATTGCACTGGGGAAAGTCAGCTGTCAGAGACCTCTCCAGAGTTCTGAAGAGCAACGATGTCAGGCTGGAGACTATGGTGTGCCTGATCCTGGCCATAGTCTTCACTTCATTGCATTCTATGCGTCAGAGAGCTGGACAGTGATTAGGAATGATAGAGAATTGATGCCTTTTAGCTGTGCTGCTAGAGAAGAGAGCTGGATATACTATGGACTGCTAGAACAAACAGGTTTGCATAACGCAGGTTGTTCACCAATCTTCCACCAATCCTGATGCCACATTCCTCCTCATACAGCCCAGCATCCCGGATGATGTGTTCTGCATACAGATTGAAAAGGTATGGAGAGAGAATACATCCCTGGCAGACACCCATCCTGATTTTGAACCATGCAGTGTCTCCTTGCTCTGTTCTGATGACTGCCTCTTGGTTCAAGTACAGGTTTCACATAAGCACAATCAAATGTTCTGGGATTCTCATTCTTCTGAGAGTCAACCATAGTTTGTTGTGATCCATACAGTCAAAACTACCAGAACATTGTTCTGGTACTCTCTGCTTTCTGCCAAGATACATCTAACATTAGATATAATATCCCTCATACCACAACCTCTTCTAAACCCAGCCTGCTTATCTGGCAATTTTCTGTTGACATGTTGCTCCAGACATTTTTGGATAATTTTCAGCAGAATCTTCCTTGCATGTAATATTAATGATATTGTTCAATAATTTCCACACTCTGTTGAGTCACCCTTCTTTGGAATGGGAACAAATATCAGTCTCTTCCAATCAGTTGGCCAGGTGGCTGTCCTCCAGATTTCTTGGCACAATTTAGTGAGCACACCCAGGGCAGCATCTGTTTGTTTAAATATGTCAATTGGTGTACCATCAATTCCTGGAGCCTTGTTTTTTGCCAATTCTTTCAGAGCAGCTTGAACTTCATCACCACAGGCTCTTGCTCATATGTTGTTTCATGAAATTCTTCTGTGTCAACCAATTCCTTCT
This sequence comes from Elephantulus edwardii, assembly GCF_000299155.1. Taxonomy (NCBI): domain Eukaryota; kingdom Metazoa; phylum Chordata; class Mammalia; order Macroscelidea; family Macroscelididae; genus Elephantulus; species Elephantulus edwardii. The sequence goes on from NW_006400168.1 coordinate 31,071, forward strand.
GGTACAATGACTCTGTATGCTTGACATGGGACATTTTGAATCAGATGATCATATGATCTACTATGCCAGGGATGAAAAGGTGAGAAAAAATGGGGTTGCTTCCATAATCAAAAAAGTAATTTCTAGATCCATCATGAAATACAATGGGGTGAGTAACAGGATAATATTCATATGCATACAAGGAAGTCCAGTGAATAACATTATCATTCAAATATATGCCCCGACAACTAGAGCCAGAGGAGGAAATAGAAGATTTCTACCAACTTCTGCAGTCAGAAATCAGTTGAACATGCACTCAAGATGCACGTGATAATAATAAGTGACTGGAATGCAAAATCTGGGAACAGAGAAAAAGGATCAGTAGCTGGAAAACATGGACTTGCTGACAGAGATTTATTCATTGCTAATACTTTTCATAAGAAACACAAATGCAGGCTATACACATGGATTTCACCTGATGGTATGCATAGGAATCAAACCGATTACAACTGTGGAAAGAAACTGCTGAAGCAGCTCAATATCAGCTGTAAAGACCATGCCAGGTGCAACAGAACACCAACCACTCATATGCAAGTTCTTGGCACTAGCAGTCAGGAAATCAAAAGATGAATGACACTGGGAAAATCTGCTGTCAGGGATCTCTCCAGAGTACGGAAATGCAATGATGTCAGTCTAGAGACTAAATAAGGGGCACCTGACCCAAGCCATGTTCTTCACGATTACTTGTGATGCATCAGAGGGCTGGACAATGAATGACTAAGAATAGCAGAAGAAGAATTGATCTTTTTGAGTTGTGGTGCTGGAGAAGAATGTTGAGCATACCATGGACTGGTAAGAGAATAAACAAATATGTCCTGAAGACAATGAAAGTGAGATGCTCCTTGGAGGCAAGGATTTTGAAGATCCATCTCACCTACTTTGGGCATGTTGCCAGGAGGGACCAGTCCTTGGAGAAGTACATCATGCTTGAGAGGGTAGAGGGACAGCACAGGAGAGGAAGAACCTTGATGAGATGGATTGACTCAGTAACTGGGGTAATGGTGGTTCAGAGTTCAGAACTACTGTACATAGGGTTGCTATGAGTCACAGGCTACTCAACAGCATCTAACAACAAAATGGAATGGAAAACAATTGCTAAGGGAATGTAAAATGGTATAGTACTCTGGAAAACAGTTTAACAGTTCCTCAAAAAGTTGAACAAAGAATACCATATAAGGCTGTCAATTACAATGTTAGATATAAACACAGAAGAACTGAAAGCAGGACAGAACTAAGAGAGCTTAGTAACACTGGCTAAAACCATGACCCGAGCACATGCTCTGGAAGCTGTCCTGAGAAATTGTATCCTGCTGCCAATTTGAATTGTAACATACTAACTACCCTAATAAAAGCAGTAATACTGAATATGGTTCTGTGTTCTGTGAATTATACACTGGATTCTGGACCCTGTAAGGCAGCAAGACTGGTGCTGGAATTAGTAGAAAGAGGTCCAAGAGTGTGGTGGAATGTCTGACCTCATGGGAACCAGCTGTGTGTTGTGGACATAGCTGATGGGGTAGTTCTCCCTTGTGGAGTCAGTAGAGGTCAGATATGATAGTCTCCATGCAGCCCTTACTCCTTTTACACATATAAAGGAATACTACTTAAGCATAAAAAGAAACCAAGTACTGGGTCATATTACAATGTAGATAAACCCTAAAAATATTATGTAAATTAAAGCAACCCACTGCATCAAGATTATGACCCTATAGGACAGCGTCAATATACCCCATACAGGTTCCAAGGATGTAAATATTTAAGGTAGCAGCCTAACTCATATTTCTCCCAGGGATAAGCTGGTGAATTAGACAACTTTTTGACTAGCCGCTGAATGCTTTCATTAATGAGTCATCAAGACTTCAAGTCAAAAGTCAGGCACAAAAGGTCATATTACTCCATTTATGTGAACTATCCAGAATAGAATGCTCTGGTTGTCTAGCAGGTAAGGAGTTGCACCATCAACCCAAAGGCAGCCAGTTCTAATCACCCAGATGCTCCATAGGAGAAGGCGGGGCAATCTCCTCCCATGTGATTTACAGCCTCCGAAAATCTGCTAGGTCAGCTATTATTCTACAGAGAGCACCACCACCCAGAATAGGTAAATTCTAAGGGAGAAAGGAGATCACGTGTCATCAGGCATGGGAGCAGCAAGAGATAGGGTCATGACTGTGTCATGGGAATGTAGTCTTCTTCATAGGTGATAAAAGACCTAGAACCAGAAAAGATGTCATAGCTATACAACTGTGAATACACTAAATTGTACTTTTAAAAGGTGTATTAATTCCATTTAAAAAAAATTAAGTCAATTCTTAGCAGGAATTACTACTATGCCAAATTTACTGATCAGAAAAAGAGACTAAAGAGAAATCAAATGAAAACTAAATCCCCAGAGCCCTGGTGGCACAATGATAAAACACCTTACTGCTAACCACTAGTTAACTCTATAGGGAACTCTGGTGGCCTAGTTGTAAGAAGCTGTACTGCTATCCCAAGGGCATGCAGTTTGAATACACTGGCTGTTTCTCTCGGGAGAAAGACAGGCAGTCTTCTATGCTATTTACTGCCTCTAAAGAAACCACTGGAGGGTCAGCTATAGATCACTTCTGGCTCAACAGAACACCACCACCATCACAATAGTCCCTCTACACAGGAAAATGATGTAGCAGTCCGCTTGTATACAGATGTTGTATAAAGATTACAATCTTGGGAACCCTATGGGACAGTTGTACTGCAGCTCTATAAAGTCACTTGGAGTCAGAACCAACTTGACAGCAATGAGGTATGAGTTTTAACCAAGTCTCCAGAGTAAGTAAACAGAAGAGTGGATATTCAAAACCAGTTATGTGTATCAAAGGGCTTTTATTCTTAATCAAGATCTTATACCACTTCCCTATTTTAATAAGGAAATAAAAGAAAAATGTAAGAACATGGGATTATTATTAACTTACTATTCTGTACTGTCCTAATCATAACTAATATCATTTAGTTGATCTCTAATGTGTTGCTGTTGTTGTTATTGTTATGTGCCATCGAGTCATTTGCGACTCATAGCG
>NW_006400168.1:35487-36772 GCF_000299155.1 Elephantulus edwardii
TATGTCAATTGGTATACCATCTATTCCGGGGGCCTTATTTTTTGCTATTTCCTTCAAAGCAGCTTGAACTTCTGCCTTCATCACCATAGGCTCTGGCTCAAATGCTATTTCATTAAATTCTTCTGTATCTGCCAATTCCTTTCGGTACAATGACTCAGTATATTCCTTCCATCCTCAGTTCTAATTTTCTCAAGGTATATTCCAAGCAGTAGAATAGCTGGGTCATATGGAATTTCTATTTTCAGCTTTTTGAGGAAGCACCAAACTGCCTTCCAGAATGGTTGTACCATTTTACAAATCCACCAACAGTGTATAAGAGTTCCTATCTTGCCACATACTCTCCAACATTTATTACTTGCTGTCCTGTTAAACTTTGCCACTGTTACTGGCGTGAGATGGTATCTCATTGTGGTTTTGATTTTCATCTTTTTTTTTAATATTTTTTTATTGGTTTTCATATCATTCCTTTACATTGTGTTTCATTCTTATACATTGTTTTTTTTTTTACAGAGGTTTTGGATTTCCATTCATTCATTGCCACAATTTTCTCCCTTCCCACCCCTCCCCACCAGCTTGCTTGGAATATACCTTGAGAAAATTAGAACTGAGGCACAAACAGAGACTTGTGCACTAACGTTCATAGCAGTGTTATTCACCATCACAAGAACATGGAAAGAGTCCAGATGTCCAACCACAATCGAATGGATTGAGAAATTATGGTACATTCACACAATGGAATACCATGCAGAACAAAGATCTTGTAAATTATTATCTATCTTGGGAGGGACTGAAGAGCATTATGCTGAGTGAACTAACTCAGTCCCACAGGGATAAATATTACATAAAGCCATTATTGTAAAATGAGTGTGGGGATGGGGAGCAGGCAGAGGTTGTGTGGGGAGATTAATCAGTCCCACAGGGACAAATATGTTAAGATTTCAGGTAAGTAATCAGGATTAAACTGTCCTTTTTCTTTTTCAGCTTTGTCTACCTCAAACCCACCTTTAGTAATCCTGTGTGGTTTCCTATACTCCAAAATTACAAGCCGGGGGAACGTAGGCGGCCGCCCGCCAGACCGGAGGAACGCTGCCGCCAGACCAGGAACGCCGCCGCCAGACCGGGGAACGCCGCTAGAGGGACCCGGAAGAGACCCGGGAAGAGCAGCCTGGGGAACGCACGCCGCCGCCCGCCAGACCGGGGGAACGCCGCTGCCAGCCGGGGGAACACACCCCGCCGCCCGCCAGACTGGGAACACCACCACCAGCTGGGGGAACGCACGCCGCCG
>NW_006400168.1:41189-43590 GCF_000299155.1 Elephantulus edwardii
TTTATGAAAATTAATAAAATATAATTATAGAAAAAAAATTACAATAAACACGTAACTCTTACTGTCAAAGTCAGAATCAAGGCATAGCTGACACTCAAGCAGATTTCTTTTGGATGCTGTAAACTGAATCAGAGGTAAGACTGTCCATCTTTCTACTGTAGTCAGTGGATTCAAATCGTTGAGAGGAACTGTGCTTGGGTAACAGTGCAACACTCTACAGACTATGCCACCAGAGCTCCTTATTGTTGTTGTTGTTATGTGAGTCAAGTTGGAACTGACTCACAATCGAACTTCCAGCAGATTTTCAGAGGCAGTAAACTGCATGAGCGGAGACTGCCCATCTTTCTCCTGCAGAGCAGTTGGTGGATTTCAGCTAGCATCACTAATAATACCTTGCAGTCTACTCAAAAGGATCATCATAACATTAGGAGCTAACAGATAAATGTCAACTACCAATCCTTAGAAAGGGATATCATACTTGAAAAGATGGAGGGTCAGTGAGAGAAAAGATCTTCAACAAATGGATTGACACAGTGACTGCACCATTGGGCTTAAGAATGTCAGAGATGATGAGGATGGTACAGGATAGGGCAGGGTTCAAGTCTGTTGTTTATCTGGTTTATAAGAGTCATGCTCATCTCAATGACAGCTAATAACAACATATAACAACCAACCTTTGAGGAATAGAGGTGAAAAAATAAGCCAAATAAGCTTTTCTAAAGCAATGCCAACAAAGAATCAATCATCTCAAGAAAACTAGTGTACACAGACTGTTTGTTGTTGTTGTTGTGTATGTTGAGTCAAACTGACCCATAGCTGACCCTCTGGTGGGTTTTCAAAGGCAGTTAATCACACGAGAGATTGCCCATACTTCTCCTGTGGAACAGCTCGTGGCCTCGAACCAGGTGCCTTCAGGATTGCAGCACAGCTTCTTGCCACAAGGCCACCAGAGTTCCCACACACTGACTAGTAAAGTAAAAACAAGCGCGTTCTTGGTAAGGTGGCTTAATGGTAAGGAGTTGCACTGCCAACCTAACGGCATGTAGGGTGAATCCACCAGTTGCTTCATGGAAAAAAAGGATGAGCACTCTTCTCCTGGTGATTTACGGTTTCTGAAAACACACTGGAGGGTCAGCTATGTGTTGGTTCTGATTCACACATAATAACAAAGAATAATAGAATAGTAAGTTTGAGTGTGAGCTTAGCTTTGTGTGATTCTGTACTGTCTACCATTAGGATACACTACTTTAGCATCCCATGAGTTCCACTGTTTTCATCAAGTGTGACAGAGCCTATTATGATTACTAAAACTAACCAACCCTTTGTTGTTGTTTGGGGTTTTTTGTATTTAATGTTTTTTAATTTATTTTTAATTTAATTTATTAATTTTAATGAAAATTTACAGAGATTTTGGATGGAACCAACTGATAGCTGAACCTCCAGAGGGTTTTCAGAGGTTGTAAATCACACAGGAGGAAACTGCTGCCTGTCTTTCTCCTGTAAAGTAGTTGAAATTTCAAAGTGCACACATTCTGAGTTGGCAGCACAACTCTCTACCCTCTTATAATGAGATCCCTGAATTGAGGGCTCATGAAGAACATGCAGATAGACTATCAGAGCAATTTATTACAAAAATACAGAATAGCCAAACCAAGTAAGTCAAAAAGTCCTTTGTACCACAAACTAATGTACTCTGAATCAATGAAAAAGAGCAGCTGTAGGTTTCTAACACTGATGTGTTAGAGAGACTACATGCTGTCAAGGGTGTTCTAACTCATGGTGACCCTCTTTGTGCCAAAGAACAGTTGTGCACCAGAAATGTCCACGGCTAATTTTTCAGAAGTAGGTCACCAGGCTTTTCTTCTGAAAAGGCTGCTGGGGTCAGCTTGAATCTCCAACGTCTTGGTTGCAGAGTTGGAGAATACTTTAACTGCACTACCCAATGCTCTAAATTTAAAGAAAAGTAATTATTAGAGAAATTCTGATTGTATATTATTAAAGTGCTCAGCTGCTAACCAAAAAAGGTTTGTGGTTCCAATCCAGCCCACTTATTCAAGGAGAACAAAGTGACAATCTGCTTCTGCCAAGATTCACAGCTTTGGAAACCTTACGGAGTAAATTCTACTCTGACTTGCAGGACAACTGGGTTGGAATCTACTCAACAGCAGTGGTTTGAGTTTTCAGATTGCTCTATTTTTGAGATGTTTATTACAGAAAATGGCCTTTAAACAACATCTTGTGAGGAGGGGTCAGTCCTTAAAAACTGACATCATGCTGAGAATGTGTATAACCTGCGTTTGTGTCTCTTATAAAATGTATTTGCAATGAATAAGTCATTGATTTTACAAAATTCAATCATTCTATCTCCAGCCTCATTCCTGTCACCAAGCCCATGCCCTCC
>NW_006400168.1:47431-47977 GCF_000299155.1 Elephantulus edwardii
CGGTTGGCGCAGGATAGAGCAGGGTTTAGGGCTGTTGTGCATAGGGTCGCTATGAGTCGGAAACGACTCGATGGCACATAACAACAACAATGCTGAGAAAGGTAGAGTGGCTCAGAAAAAGAGAGAAATACCCTCAAGAAGATAGACTGACACAGTAACTGTAACAAATTGGCTCCAGTATATCAGAGATGATGAGAATGGCACAGGATATGGCAAGGTTCAGTCCACTGTTCTTCAGATCACTAGGATTCGTAGTAACTTGACAATACCTTACAACAACACAACATCTGTACTTAAGATAGGAAAAATGGCATGCTTTACAAACTGCCTTTCTCAGTCATATTCATATCAAAAGGACGGGTGTGTCAGAGGCAGTGCGGTTGGCACAGGATAGAGCAGGGTTTAGGGCTGTTGTGCATAGGGTCGCTATGAGTCGGAAATGACTTGATGGCACATAACAACAACAATAACAACAGAATTCTTCCTAGTTTTCTGTGATGAATTTTATAGTCATTGGTTTACCTTCTAGGTCCTTGATCCACCTTG